>NC_036248.1:29914463-29937826 GCF_002742605.1 Olea europaea var. sylvestris | reverse complement strand
TGAGGAAATTGATTTTTTATTTTATTTTTCTAAAAATGGTTATATTGCTTACAATTTAACTAGCTTTAATGGTTATAATTGTAAGTGTTATGCTCTATATCCAATCGATTTAGGTTGTAAACGCTTTTAATATGTTTAATGCATTTAACTTTGGCGAGATCTATTATTTATTTAAATTAATTTCGTGATAAATAATATTAAATAATAGGATCTGAAGATCCAAGTTTAAGTGATTTGTTAATCACAAGGAGTTGTGATTGTGAGATACAAATTACATATAATTGGATCTTGAATAAACCGTGGTTGTAAATAATAACGAGATACGGATATCGTTAATACAGTTAGACCATCACGTGTAGCATTTTTTACTTGTGAAGTAAGTTGCTGATCTAACGAGCTAAAGTGTGGTGACACTTAAATGAACACGTGGATGTTTTGTTATAGAACAAAACATTAGAGACCCGATAAGAGATTTCACATGGATAACTATTTGAGTGTCAGTGGCTAATCTCTAACGTTCGGTAATGAAATTGGTCCTACAACTTGAGGTCATCATAGTACCTTATATGAGGACAGTCATATTTTGACGGTGTTGGATGTTGTTCTGCCAAGGGCCACTAATACGACGTCGTTTGGGTATGTCAAGAGCCATATGAAGGTTGTGAGTGATCAATAAAAGATTCATCACTTTTAGATAGTAAGAGATTGTGATCTGCATTTCGTTCAATTGAGTCAATAACGAAATCTTTGGTCAAGGTGTACATATAAGTCGAAAAGGAGTTTTCGACTCGTATTGACTTAATAGAAGAATGAAAGATATGATCGATAATCGAGATTGACACACTTCCATATCTCGCAGTTGATCAGATCATATTGACGAATGGATTATAATTTCATGGTAAACGAACAGTTTTGATTTTGTCATACCACGTGACATTTTTCGTCACATGTGTTGCCCTGATACATTGCTAGATGTCAATCTGGAACGACGAGTGTGAATCTGTGATAAATTAAAAGAGTGTTTAATTTATCAGTTTTGATTAGATCAAAATAATATTTCACGTCGTTAGGCATCATGGTCGGGAACCTAATGAGTCGCACACAAAAGAGAATTGAAAGATTGCAAATTCCCAATTGATTAATTTAACAATCGTTGGACAAATTAATTAATTGAATTTGTTATTTATATTCCTGAATTAATTAATTGGATTGATTAATTCACAAACCGGGTTTAATTAAATGGATTAATTAAACAATGAATCGGACCGGGCCGAGCCCGTTTGGATTTATATAAATACATGACTAGGGTTTGAGGTTCATAAGGTTTTCATTATTCTTGCTGGCACAAGAGGAAAAATCCTAACAGTTGCAGTCTATTCTCTGTGTGGATTTCATTGGAGGCTGGACAATTGGACAACTGTGGGAGGCAGATTCAAGCTGCTGGAAAGGAATAACGCGAAGGAGTTTGCAAATTAAAGAAAATGTATATTTCTTATCACAATTTTTATTTAAATACAAAGCTGAATCCTGAATGGGAATTGAAATTTGTTAAATTCTGCTGTGCATGTTTAAGTAAATTCCCAACAATAATTGCATTTGCAGAATTTATTTTTTTCTCTTCAAGTTGAAGTTGATCAAAATTTATTTCCAATCAACCATTTCAAAGGAAGGATTGAATATATTATGTTTGAGAAAGAAATGGATGTACAACTTGATTAATATTTCTGTCTCTAAATCTGCCAATGAGTAATATTCAAGTGATCATTTACAAGTTTTTCGCTTTGTAATTTGATTAATATAAATATTTTCAATATTACTTTTTATTTGCCATTTATTTGTCGAGTTTTCAAGTTTAAGGAATTAGTTCTATAAAACTCTTATGAATGGAAATAAATAAATTAATGCATATTACAATTTGGGAGCTCAATTTCTAAAATTCGCCTTAGCTCCTAAAAATTTCAGGTATGACCCTCCTTGAGATGATTTCTAGTCGAAGTTGAGGGATATTTTCCGGGTTAAAATATGTTTTGAGTTTTTCTGATTGTTGAGCTGTTGGAGAGATCGAACATCTTTTACCCTCCATAAGCAACTGGTTTGAGGATTTGGGGCCTCAGACAGGGAGAGTTTCTGAGGTTTGAGGCACCACAGAAGTTTAATGACCTTTGAAATATGGGGAAATTGGATTAAAGGTCCAGAACTTGTGCATTTTGTAAAAGTGATACCCTAAGTGCTTGTTTAGCCCCCGTTTGATACCCATTTTTTTGAAAATATATTTTTGTCTCTCTTCTTTTCAACCACACATTCTTTATTAAAATAATATTACACGTAAATAAAAAAAATTCCTTATTTTTTAACCACACACTTCCTATCAAATTATTATGCTAAAATGAATTTTTAGATAAAAATGGCTCTCAAACACCCCCTTAATAAACTTCATCCTCGTTTGTGCCATGAAGACCAATCATCATTTTTTAGTAACGTGTCATTTGAAAAGAGAGAGAATAAGAAGTGAAAAAACATGATATCTTATTGATCAACTCTCTATACATTATACTTGAATTAGGCATAATTTATAAAAAGTAGTCCTCGTACTTATAAAATATTTATAAATAGCTGCGAAAGTGAAATAGGGATGGGTGTTTGTGATTGTTGTGACTTCAAATTTGAGTCCGACAGAGCCACACTCTCTTCACTATCTCGTGATCGATGATGTTCCTTCAAGTGACTAATGCAATTCAACTTTTTTTCACGAGTAGATACTTTTTTATGTATCTCTATGCATTTAATTGCATAAAATCATTCAAATATCTACTTGTGTTAGATAAGTGATATATTGTGTAAAATCTTAAACTAAGATATTTATCAAATTAGTTTTCGTTGAATACTTTCATTAGGTACATTGTGTGCTTTATATAGAAGTCTAAGCTAACAACTCTACCAAAAAGCGCAAGTCTGGTAACAACTAATTCCTATTTTTCTGTACAGATTTTGAATTTAAACTTAACAACTAGCTATCAATAATCTTTGTAGTAGTTTCTGCAATCTTGGACTCATTTTGAATGTGTGACTCAACACACCCGCGCAATCGAATGGGAAGGTCCTGAACATGAAGATTGTCTTTCAACAATAAAAATCGTGGAGAGCTTAAAGGCTTAGTTAAGAGATTCGCAATTTGATCCTTGGAAGAAATGAAACAAACTGAAAGTTGTCTTTTAAGAACTTGATCTCTAACATCATGGAAATCAATTTCAATATGCTTTGTTCTAGCATGGAAGACGGGATTTGCACTCAAATATGTTGCACCAATATCATCACACCATAGTCAAGGGGAACCAGAAAATGGAAAACAAATTTCAGAGATGAGAGATTGAATCCACTGTAGTTTAGCAGCAGTGTTTGACAGAGATTTATACTCAGCTTCAGTGCTACTGCGAGCGATGGTAGGCTATTGTTTACAGGTCCAGCTGATGAGGTTTTGGCCGTGAAATATGCAATAGGCACCAATAGAACGTTGATCATCTGGATCAGATGCCCAATCTGCGTCGATAAATGCTTGAAGCTCATGAGAATATATGGCAGATAGGAACAGGCCATTGGAAATAGAGTGCTTGAGATACCGTAGTCCTCCTGACAGCTTGCCAGTGAGGAACCTTTGATGAGTGCATGAATTTGCTAACACGGTGAACAACATAGGCATTGTCGGGTTAGGTATAAGAAAGATATTGGAGGCCACCTACTATGCTGCGATACACTTGAGCATCTTCAAATGGAGCAATTTCATGTTTGGACAAAGTACAAGAGGTGGACATTGGTGTAGTACACGGTTTCACTTTGTCCATAGCAGCCCGAGCCAAAAGATCAAAGATATATTTCCTCTGAGTTATCCACATACCATGATCAGTTCTGATAGCCTCAATGTCAAGGAAGAATGAAAGATCCCCTAATTCTTTTACAGGAAATTCTTGACCAACCAGGCCCTTGGCGCCTGACAGAGGCCATAAAGACTCTTTTGCAGCTTACATAAATATGAGGGATAGTCTGGATGAATATAACCAGAGGGTTGAAACATGTAGACATCCTCATGAAGATTGCCATGTAGGAATACATTTTGGACATCAATTTGTTTGATTGCCCATTTACGTTGTAAGGCAATAGACAACAACAATTACCACTGGACTAAAATTATCAATAAAGTCAATGCCCTGTTGTTGATGGTAGCCTTTGGCTACAAGACGAGCCTTAAAGTGTTCCACATTTCCATCAGCTTTCCTCTTGACCCTATAAACCCATTTGCAGCCAACAAGATTCACGTCCGACCGTGGTGGGACAAGAGTCCATGTGTTGTTGCTAAGTAAAGCATCAAACTCTTGGTCATAGCCTCACGCCATTCAGCATGCTTTACAACTTCTATAAAATATGTAGGTTCAACAATAGCAAAATTCCCTGCAACAATTAGAGCTAGTGGCAGAGGATATTTAGTAGCTAAACCTGCATATGGTATTTTTGGCTTGAGAGAGTTGGTTTTGGAATGAGTTACCATTGGATGAGGTGGTGGTGGAGTAGTTGTAACAGCTGCAGAATCTGATGTAACATTCCTTACGGGAACATCTCGGTTTGCATGACTTTGGATTGACACATTAACCGTAAATGGTTCAGATGCATCAGGAGATGGAGATGGAGTAGTTGTACCTGCAAGAGAAATGTGTGTGGAAATAGAGTTTGTGTAATTTAGAGGGTGTGGTAGAGAGGCAATTTGAGGAAGAGTTGAATGTGTTCAGCTGAAGGTTGATAAAGAAATTGATGCTCATTAAAGACCACATGACGGGACACAAATACTTTCCTGTTGTCAAGTCAAGACACTTGTAACCCTGATGACGTAGACTGCAGCCAAGAAAAACACAAGTTTGAGACCTGAAATCAATTTTATGTTTATTATAAGGTTGTAAATTGGGCCAACATGCACAACCAAAAACACACATGAAGTTATAGTCCAATTTCATTTTATAAACTTGTTTAAATGGAGACTTGTGATCGAGAATTTTTGTTGGCAAACGATTGATAATACATGTGGCAATTAAAAAAGCATCTTTCCAATAGTTTTTAGGTAGTTTTGAGTGAGCTAGCAATGCTAGGCCCATTTCTACTATCTGGCGGCGTCTTCTTTCAACAAAACCCATTTGTTCATGTGTGTGGGGGCATGAAATGCGATGTGCTATACCACTGGTTTTAAAATATTGATTGAGTCTTCTATATTCACCTCCCCAGTTTGATTGTATGGCTATTATTTTGGTATCAAAGTGCCGTTCTACAAGAGTTTGGAATTGCAAAAAAATTAATTCAACATCAGACTTTTGTTTTAAGGGAAATAGCCAAATGAATTTTGTAAAGTGATCAACAAAGCATACATAATAACGAGAACCATAAGTAGATAAACATGCAACTGGACCCCAAACATCTGAGTAAATTAATTCAAGAGGCATGAAAGCTTTATTTTCAGAAGATTTAAAAGGAAGGTTATGGCTTTTAGCCATTTGACAATCTGAACAAACATAATGTCTCTTATTGTTGACAACTAAAAGTTTATTTGTAGAAATAACTTGCTGAACAATAGGAAATGAAGCATGGTCGAGGCGATTGTGCCAATCAAAAACTGACAGACGAGCACCAATGAAGGCAGCATGATGTCACGGACTTGCTAATTTCCTCCAAGAACCGTGCAGCCTTAGTGTCTTCAACTTCTGCCCCCGCGGTTATTACACTAAGTCAGCCTCCTGATTGGCGTTGATGTCTTAGAAAGGCACTAAGTAGAACACTTTAAGAAAGGGACAATGAAGGAACACAAGAGCTTACAAAGAAGGCTTTGTATTGAATAAGGATACTCTTTACAACTTCACTCTCTTGATGCCTTCAAATGAATCCTACCAAGCTATTTATAGTAGTAGCCTCCTCAAATGGATGGCTAGGATCTTTTCTATCCAATGGTCTAAATTACACATCTAGAATTATCTATACAAATATCTACATTAAAATATCTATGGACTAAACTAGGATGATCTAGAATAATCTACCAAGTGAGGAGCTTGTAGGCTTCTAGAATGTCTCACTATATTCTAGCAATCTTCATGCACTTGTGGGAGTCTAGAATATTCCGATTAGCCCCAAGTCGTCAACATTTTAAATTTCTCGATCTTCTTGTGCCAAAATTGAGCGAGTCTTGACATCCTCCCCTGCCTATTTGGGCGACGCCCTCGTCACCGCTTAATGCTTTAGTTTGTTTTCGAACTGCCACAAGTCTTCTTGACTTTCCCACGTTGCTTCGGACTCGGGCAATCCCTTCCACTTTATCAAAAATTGTTGGCAAGGAGGCACTCCACGCCTTCGAACAATGCGATCTGCTAGAACCTCATCAACCTCCTTGTCAAATGACTTAGTCACAATCGGAGGTGCCCGTTGTGACTCCCCTCGGCTAGGGTCTTCCATGTTTTCATGATATGGCTTCAACATGCTCACATTGAAGACGGGATGAATCTTTAAAGTGCTAGATAGGTCAAGGCGATAAAATACCTTGCCAACCTTAGCTATCACCGGGAACGGCCCTTCATATCTCCGTACCAAGCCTTTGTGCACACTTCGGTACGCCTTGAATTGTTGAGGTAATATTTTCATAAGGACTTGCCAACTTTAAATTCCAAAGGCCGTCTCTTCTTATCGGCCCACTTCTTCATGCGCCTCCGTGCTTTGTTTAAACAAGATCGTGCTAAGTCGGCATGCTCTTCCCATGACTTAGCCATTTTGTAAGCTCCGGGGCTTTTCCCTCCTTCAATAGAAGTGGGCAAAGTGTTGGGTGTTAGTGGTTGTTGTCCTGTCACCAACTCGAATGGACTCCGCCCCGTGGCTTCACTCCTTTGTAAATTGTAGGAAAATTGTGCAATATCCAGGAGCTTGGCCCAATCTCTCTGATTGGCACTTACAAAGTGCCGGAGATAGCACTCCAACAAAGCATTCACCCTTTCTGTTTGTCCATCCGTCTGAGGGTGAAAGCTTGTAGAGAAGTGTAGGTCCGAGCCTAGGAGTTTGAACAACTCCGTCCATAGCCGACCCGTGAATCGGGGATCACGATCACTTATTATGCTCCACGGTAACCCCCAATACTTCACAACATTCTTGAAGAATAGCCTTGCGGCTTCCTCCGCTGTGCAATCCTTGGTGACAGGAATGAAGGTGCCGTACTTAGAGAATCGATCAACCACCACCATTATTGACCCGAACCCTTCGGATTTTGGCAGGGCACTGATGAAGTCCATGGTGATAGAGTCCCATGGACGCTCCAGGACTGGTAGAGGCTCCAACAAACCCGCTGGTGACCTTGTTTCCACCTTGTCTTGTTGGCACACAACACAAGTCTTTACATAGAGTTCCACCATGTCTTTCATTTGCGGCCAATAGTAAGCTCGTTCAAGTAGTGCCAATGTGCGTTTCTGCCCTGGATGGCCAGCCCACTTTGTGTCATGGTACTCCTTGATGATATCTCGCCGCAAATTGTTCCATTTAGGAACATAGATACGCTGCTCCGTAGTGTAGAGTAAGCCGTCCTCGACCCAAAACCGTCGCGTTTTTCCTTCTTGGGTAGCTTTTACCAACTCCTTAGCCAAGGGATCATGATCCAGGCCTTCCCGAATCAAATCAAGCAATGTCCCTTTGGCTTGGCTTATGGCTGCAAGCTTCGCCTTCCTGCTTAACGCATCGGCTACAACATTCGCCTTCCCCGGCTTGTATTCCATCACATAGTCAAACTCCGCTAAGAAATCTTGCCAACGTGCTTGCTTGGGAGTCAGCTTCTTTTGTGATTGGAAATAACTAGTAGCGACATTATCCGTCTTGATGATGAATTTTGAGCCCAACAAGTAATAACGCCACACTCGTAGGCAATGAACGATAACCGTCATCTCCTTTTCTTGCACCGTATACCGACGCTCAGTGTCGTTGAGCTTGCGACTTTCAAAAGCAATAGGATGCCTTTCTTGCATTAGAACACCCCCGATAGCAAAGTCTGAGGCATCTGTTTGTACTTCAAAGGTCTTGGTGAAATCCGGCAATGCCAAGACCGGTTCCTCCATCACGGCCGCCTTCAAATCATCAAAGGCCGTTTGACATTTCTCGGACCAATCCCATGTCTTATTCTTCTTCAATAGGTTCGTTAGTGGGGCTGCCCTCACTGAGTAGCCCTGGATGAACTGTCGATAATAATTAACTAGACCAAGGAAAGAACGAAGTTCGGTTACCTTGGTTGGTGCTTCCCACTCCTTGATTGCTTTTACTTTTGCCTCATCCATCTTCAAGCGCCCGTGGCCAATGATATGTCCAAGGAAGTGCACCTCCTCCTTGGCAAAGGAACATTTTTCCTTTTTGATGTATAGCTCATTCTCCTGCAATGCTTGGAACACCGTTCGGAGATGTTTTGCATGATCCTCCAAGTTGTCGCTATAGATGACAATGTCATCCAAGTATACCACCACGAACTTGTCCAAGTAAGGTTGGAAAATCCTATTCATCAATGTGCAAAATGTGGCTGGGGCGTTGGTTAAGCCAAAAGGCATTACCAACCATTCGAATGAGCCATATCGAGTGATGCATGATGTCTTAGGCTCATCCCCTTCTGCAATCCGTACTTGGTAATATCCCTTTTGTAGATCCACCTTTGTGTAATATTTTGCACTACCAAGTCTATCAAATAAATCAGCAATCAAAGGAATAGGATACTTGTTTTTAATTGTTACCTTGTTGAGCGCCCGGTAATCTACACACATGCGTAACGATCCATCATGCTTCTTTTGGAACAAGACCGGAGCTCCATAAGGTGCCTTCGAAGGTCGTATCCTCCCTGTGTCAAGCAACTCCGTCAATTGCTTTCGAAGTTCTTCCAGCTCCGACGGTGCCATCCGATAGGGTGCCAGGGATGGTGGTTTGGCACCCGGTTCCAACTCAATCTTATGATCCACCTCCCTCCTAGGTGGTAATTTCTTGGGTAACTCCGGCGGCATCACGTCCTTATTTTCTTCAAGGACATTCTTGATGACTTCGGGCACATTATCGTCACCCACAACTTCCTCAACTTGGTCCTCCATTTTTAATGCTGCTAAATACGTCGCCTCTCATTTCTTTAGCCCTTTTGCTAGTTGCATGGCCGAAAGCTGCCCTATTGCTTTCGTCCTAGCTACCGTAGGAACCATGCATGGAGAACCGCTCTCCAAGATGCAAACCGAGCCAAAGGAAGGCATAGGAATAGCATTGACCTTCCTCATAAAGTCCAACCCAAGAACTAAGCGAAAATCATCCATTGTAGCCACCGAAAAATCCACTTGGCCATGCCAAGTGCCTAATTGAATTTTCACTCCTCGAACTATGCCACCAAGGAGCGTGGATGGAGAATTCACAGCTTTCATAAGACCACCACTTTTAGTGATTGTGAGGCCCAACCTTCTAGCCTCATCTTTAGTAATGAAGTTGTTGGTAGCTCCCATATCCACCATTGCTAGTGCGGGCCGACTATTTACTTGAGCTTCCACATACATTAATCCTCATTCATTATTGGAAGCCGGAACGACCTTAGCATTGAGAGCGTTAAGAAGTTGCAATGAACTAAAATGTTCCGCCCTTTGATCTTGGCAAGAGGATGAATCCCGTTCCTCCGCCATAGCCGCCAATGTGCCAAGTTTAGGGCAATCACGCATTAAATGTGGCCCCTTGCACACGAAGCATCCACTTTGAGAACCTGTCGAGGCCTTCTTCTTTTCCTCATAATTTTTTCGCGAGAGGGAAGGTTTGTAAGTGTTACCACCTTTGAAGAATGATGACTTATGGTAATCTTTCTTCTCTCCCCCGCCTTTAGCCGAGTTACTCTTAAGGCTTTTAGAAGATTTTGATGAATCCGTGCTCCTTTGGAACTCGGTTAAAGATTCGGCCACCACAATAGCCTCTACTGTCTTCACTCCCCGACGTTGAAGTTCTTGCTTCGCCCAATTTTGAAACCGTCGGTAAAGTGAAACAATAGATCTTCATCTGACATGCTCGGGATTTGAAGCACAAGGGTAGTAAACTCTTTGACATAATCGTGAATAGTGCCCTTATGTTTCAACTCCCTAAGCTTTTTACGGGCCTCATATACTACATTTTCGGGATAAAATTGGCATTTCAATTCCTTCTTGAAATCATCCCAACTATCTATCCTACAAGCACCCTTTTCTATGTCGGCGTGCTTACGTCGCCACCATAGAGCCACGGTGTCCGTAAGATACATAGTCGAAGTACGTACCTTAATAGCTTCGTCCAAAACGTTCATGCCCTCAAAATATATTTCCAATCGCCATAGGAAATCATCTAGCTCTTTTGCATCTCGCTTTCCATCGAACTCCCTAGGCTTTGGATAGTCGATCCTTGGAGCCGCTAGAATTGTGCTAGTACCCGCACTAGTTGACGCCTTCTTACAAGCGTCTAGGCCACTTTGTATATCCGCGCAAAGCTTGTTCACTTGGTCTTGGATCGCTTTGACAGCATCCATGACCCTACCCTCCAACCTCGTATATTCTTCCCTTAAAGCGCCTTGGTCCTCCTTGTGATCATCAAGTTGTTCCAAGGTGTGAGTTTCAAGGGTTGAGAGTGAATTCTCCACTACTTCAATGCGTTACCCCATATTGAGAAATACTTCCTCAAGAGATCCACCGGTAGGGGCTGGTGGTCGGCTCTTGCTTCGAGTTTGTTGAGTTTTCTTACTCGTGGTTTGGGGTTCGACCTCTCGACCCCGCTCGTCATGTTCTACTTCCGAAATGCCGGATCCCACAACATCTTTTTCCGCCATGCCAACGATAGTAAGTGAGCAAACCTAGGCTTTGATACCAACTGTCACGGACTTGCTAATTTCTTCCAAGAACCGTACGGCCTTAGTGTCTTCAACTTCCGCCCCCGCGGTTATTACACTAAGTCAGCCTCCCGATTGGCGTTGATGTCTTAGAAAGGCACTAAGTAGAACACTTTAAGAAAGGGACAATGAAGGAACACAAGAGCTTACAAAGAAGGCTTTGTATTGAATAAGGATACTCTTTACAACTTCACTCTCTTGATGCCTTCAAATGAATCCTACCAAGCTATTTATAGTAGTAGCCTCCTCAAATGGATGGCTAGGATCTTTTCTATCCAATGGTCTAAATTACACATCTAGAATTATCTATACAAATATCTACATTAAAATATCTATGGACTAAACTAGGATGATCTAGAATAATCTACCAAGTGAGGAGCTTGTAGGCTTCTAGAATGTCCCACTATATTCTAGCAATCTTCATGCACTTGTGGGAGTCTAGAATATTCCGGTTAGCCCCAAGTCGTCAACATTTTAAATTTCTCGATCTTCTTGTGCCAAAATTGAGCGAGTCCTGACAATGAGTAGACTTCTGAAGAGATGGTGAAAAATAGTAAAGTCTATCACGGAGACAACCTCTATGCCGGATGTTCCCCAAGTAGTCCTTTATGAGAAAGAAAGAGTCATGAAATTCAAAGAAAACACGATTATCTTTAGCAAACTGATGAACAGATAAAAAAAATTTAGTGATGGCAGGAATCACAAGTATTTGATCTAGAAGAAAAGAATTTAAAGGAGTAGATATTTGATAAGAACCAAGATGATAAATAGACAAACCTGCTCCATTTCCAACCTGAATTTCATCTGAACCATGATATTCCTCACTAAGAGTTAGATTGTTCACATCCGCAGTCATGTGATGAGTAGCTCCCATGTTGGGATGCCAAACAGGGTCTGCAGTATTGGAAGATGAGGCAAGCATAGCATTTGGACTCTTGGGCTTTTAGGATGGGTGGAAATTGATATCAAACCTGTGGAAACACTTGTGGACAGTGTGACCAGGTTTTTCACACAGTTGGCACAATAAGTTGGAACGTTGAAAGCCTCCAGAGTTGGTGTTGCAATTGTTGAGAGAGTTTTAGTTGTTGGCAGTTGAATTTGCACGGTTGTTGTACCCTCCTCGATATGAATTTCCTCCACGAGATTGGAAGCCATTATAAGAACCCCTGCTCCTTCCACGGTGATGATCATACTGTCGAGTAGCTACATTAGTACTTGGAGTAGAAAGTAGCTGGGTGTTGTGCAGGATCCGAGCTTCACTGGTGAGAAGCATAGAATAGACCTCCTCCAAGGTAATGCTTTCATGGCCACTAACGGTGGACACAAAAGAGTCATACTCAAACCTAAAACCAGCCAAGATATAGGGAATTATGTCATCACATTTAAGTGCCTGACCAGCAATGGCAAGTTGATCAGTGAGCCTTTTGGTTTTCATAAAGTAATCTGTAGCATATAGGTGGCCTTTTCGAGAAGTGGCCAATTGAGATCTAATTTGAGCAGCTTTTGCTCTCGATTGAGAAGCAAAGCATGTTTCAAGTGCTAGCCAGATGTTATGGGATGTTTCAGAGTGGTAAACCCATGCAAGAACCTCTTCAGTTAGAGAGGAATTAATAGTGCTGAGGATAAGGTTATCCTGCTTAGTCCAGATAGCAAACTCTGGATTAGGAATGGAGGTGTCATTCTCACTAAGCTTGGCAGGTGGTGCTTTGATAGTGCCATCAACATAACCAAAAAATCCTGGTCTTTTAGGTAAGAAAGCATTTGAGCTTTCCAGATCGGGTAGTTGGTACGAGTGAGCTTTATGACATTGATGTTGGATGAA
Organism: Olea europaea var. sylvestris; assembly: GCF_002742605.1. NCBI lineage: Eukaryota > Viridiplantae > Streptophyta > Magnoliopsida > Lamiales > Oleaceae > Olea > Olea europaea. The sequence continues at coordinate 29,925,089 of NC_036248.1, read as the reverse complement.
GGGCTAAAGATGGGAAGGGATGAGTTTGAAGAAGACATGTTGGAAAGAGCATTATGAGAATTAGACGTGGTCAGTACCCAGCTGATACCATGTAAAATCTTAAACTAAGATATTTATCAAATTAGTTTTCATTGAACACTTTCATCAGGTACATTGTGTGCTTTATATAGAAGTCTAAGCTAACAACTCTACTAAATAAGTGCAAGTCGGGTAACAACTGATTCCTATTTTTCTGTACAAATTTTGAATTTAAACTTAACAACTAGCTATCAATAATCTTTGTAGTAGAATCTGCAATCTTGGACTCATTTTGAATGTGTGACTCAGCATATTGTTTGTATTATTTACATTTTTCATCTTTAAGTGAGCAAAACGAGATAGTAAATTTCGTGGAAGTAGCTATTTAAGAGCTTAGTTTAGGTTTTTCTTAAAATTCTTTTAACCAAATAAAACACCTCATGAAAATCATTCAAGCATGTTTTGAGTTAATTTTTAACTTTCCAAAATCCATGCTAAACGAGCCCTTAGCAGTCACAAAGTTCTTGTCCTAAACTAAAACAAATTAAGACATGTTGTACAATTAATACAATCTTAAAAGTTCACTAAAAAGGCTTCTACAACAAATAAAAGGAAAGTTAAGTTCATATCTTTTAAAGAAAAGGACTCGAGTAGTCTCAAGTTAACTCATCCTAATCGAGTTCAGACAATTCAACTTTTTGGAAAGTACTTGTGTGATAAAACTTTGCAAGAAATTTATCAAATTTTCAATGAGTCAAACTTCAATTTCAACCAAACATTTCATAAGATCCAAAACTTTTCTTAACTTTTTAACCACACATTTCATCAACTTTTATCAAAATCTGTTAAAAATATTATTAAAAAACCGTCACATAACCCTAAAGTTTCTATTTGTAACAGCTTAATTAGGGTCAAATGGGATAAAGTAGTACTACAATTTTGACACAAAGTCACCAACTACAATTTTTCTATGACCCTGGTAGCTCCAACATACAGTGTACTGACAATTTAATATTTTCTACTTTATAAACTTGTTTTGGTATTAATTCTATGAAGAGTTCTTTAGGATTGGTTGTTTATTTTTGCATTTGTCGTGAAAGCTTACGCCTCAAAGAGTCCTCAAGTCTTATGCCTTCCTCGCGAAGGAAAAATGCCTTAATACTTATTTCCCCCATTTTAAACATTGTGTAACAGTCAATCAGTGCATATGTCAACAATTTTTGTCAATATAAAAGGAGTGCCAACAGTTTTTATTGATATCCCTTCTCATTTTGCACTCTTTGCTTGCTTATTTCTAGGGTACAGTTTTCATACATAATCGTGGCATGTGTAAGGAAATATACTTCATTCTTTAGTACAAACTGGAAACAATATTTCAGATGAGTGCATATATTCCGTAAAAAGATTAGTCTCATTAACTGCAATGAATTTGTAGAACTGAATAATGATGTAACTTACCCCATAATCTGACCACACAAGTGTCACAGGGGTGGATTTAGGTGGTGGTGGCCCTAGCCACATTCGCCGTGGAGAACGGGGATTTTTTTGTTGATAATAGATAGAATTTGTAGATTATATATTTGATAATTTATATTGAAAATAAACGTCTCTGGTAGATTAGTTGGTTAGCCTCTCTACTATTGAATTGGAAGTCCTGTGTTCGAAACTCTTCGAGAGCAATTCTTTTTCATAATTTTTGTATTTTGACAATTTTACCAAAACAAATGCAAGAAATGTGATTCGAACCTACTACATTCCATAAACATATCGACTACTCTAACAACATGACACTTGTTGATTTTTAGCACATAATGTAACAAAAAAATATATGTTCAATTTTGCTAGTTTAATGCAAGTAGAAACATTTTAATCGGTGCTTTGTCCCTCTTCTTAATTTTTTTCCCTTTTCTTTTCCTTTAATCAATTGATTCGATAATTTGGTCAATTAATGGTCGATGAATTTGTAAGAAAATTGACTTTAGAGTCATAAGGAATCTTGCAACAGAACTTATTTTATTAATAAAAGGTTCTACTTTTCATTCACAAAAAATCGATTTCGAAAAAGTGGAATAATACAAGTACATAAATAATTTCAATTTTGTTAATATAATAATGTTTGTTTAATTAACTTTAATTGTAAAATGAATATTGGCATTTTGTTAATATATATTGTATATTTAATTGAAAAATAAATTAGGGTATTTTACAGATTATGGAACGATTTCTTCATCCAAAATAAAACTTCATACCTAGTTATAGTTCTAGTGGTGTATTTAGTTCTTCTAATTCTAATCCGTACGATTTTTTGAATATTATTTAATTAAATATTAATAAACAACCCCACTATTACGGACTTTGGACGTCGATAGTAAGCTTTCAATACTCGCGACCCGCCCTAGCTGAACTCGACTCCTGGATTGGCTCCTGCACACAACTTCGTCTGATCATTTCTTTGCCATAGTCTTGATAGATTGGTTCACCTCTAGCAGAAGTGTGTTGTTGTAAGAAAGATAAATATTCATCATCTAGGAAATATTTTGGCAACTAGGTCAAAGCCAAACATGCACTTGACCATGTTAAAATTTTCCTGTTTTATTTTTTGCTGAACTCAACAAGATCACCTGAGCTTGTAAATCTAGTAAAAACGTTATATGCATATATGTGAATGTTAGCCAACATTTCAGTCTGTTATTTCCACAATAGAAGTGACAAACAAATTATCATAAACAAAATATACAATTCACTCCTGGAGGTCAAGTAAATAAAATAGCAAGTCAATTTCTTCTCGTTCTTATATCTTTTTCTTTACAATGTTTTTACAGATTTACAACAAGGATGATTCAAGATTGTGATGAAGAAACTGCATAAATCTCTGTAATGTGTCGTCTAATGCCTAAAAAATAAAAAGGATAATGAAAGACACATCCAACTGCATACCAAAACCTTTTTTTACAAATTTCCAATCAGATAGGATTCCCAAAAGAATGTTTTATTGCCAGTTGTGCATTGTTCAACTAACCGGAAAAGAGCATGGTACAAGAGTGCCAAAAAGGTCTACGGTAAGATAGGAAGCTCTAATGGAGTAAAGTGCATTCCTGATCCCACAAGAGAGAAGATATTTCTCTGTGTCCTTGGCCATACCACAACATTTTTATATACACTGAAAGGAGGATCACATATCTATGAGAAGGAAAAAAATGGTATTTAGGATAAACTTAAGGAAAACAAATTCAAGATACTGATAAACCCCAAATACAGTTTACATATTCTAGGAGACTCAAGGGGGAGGAAGGCAGTAGGCAGGAGAAACAGAATTATGTTAAGAAGCAAGTGGCAAGGGAAAAGTAGTTAGGAGTAGGCTATAAATAAGAACGTAAGGGAGCAAATTCGATAGGCAAGTATTTAGTGAAGAAGGGAGTCATGTATTGTCTTTCATTTCTGTAATTTCCTGCTTTCTAGTACAATTAATCGAACTCAATTTTTCTTTCATTTTCATTAAGAGTCTCATCAAATTGGTATCAGAGCGTGTTCGTTCCGATGGCTAAAAAAACAGAGAGAAGGATTGATTTGGTGGAAAAGGAGGTGGAGGAAATCAGAACGAAATTGCAACGCCTACCGGGGCTAGAAAGATTAATAGAACAGTTGACCCAGAATATGGCCACAATGATGTTAGCGGTAGAGGAGACTAGGAAATCTGTGGCGGCTGTCTCTAGCTTAAAGGGGGGACTGAACAATAACAGTGAGGGAGTTGGTAGCATCACAGAAGGGCCAATTCCGATCGATGACCATCAGAGAATCTAACAAACACCGAGCAAAGAAAAATGGCCAGAAGGACCAGTAGAAGCCAGCACGGGAAGAGCAACGTTGGAAAACGATCGGAATGGAGAAGGAGATAGTTGGCGAAGGGTAAGGAAATTGGAGATGCCCATTTTTAGTGGAGATAACCCAGATAGGTGGCTCTTCCGAGCAGAGAGGTATTTTAAGGTGAATGAATTAACAGAGGAGAAGATAGGAGCTATCGGGGTGAGTCTGGACGGAGATACGTTTTCATGGCTGAGGTGGGCCAAAACGAGGGAACCATTTCGAAATTGGCTGTAATTTCGACAGCAACTCCTGCTGCATTTTTGGCCGATGCAGGATGGTAGCTTGTGCGAAAAATTTTTGGCCATCAACCAGGGAGGGTCGGTGGCAGAATAACGGTGAGAATTCGAATTGTTGGCTAGGATACCAGATGAGGTAATGTAGAGCACATTCTTAAATGGACTCAAGCCGAATATCAAAGCAGAAGTTAGATTATTGGGCCCAAAGGGGTTGGGCCAAATCATGGAGACAGCCCAAAAAGTAGAAGACAGGAATAATATTCTCCACAAATTTAAAAAACCCATAGCCCCAAGAGGATACAAAATCTACTCCAACCTAGCTAAATTGGAATCCTTCCCGACCAAGACAGTCACAATAGCGGGGAAGGAGCGAATCAGCGAAGAGAAGCTCCGATCAAAAGGATGTCCAATGCGGAGTGGAAATTGAGGAGAGATAAGGGCTTGTGCTTCCGCTGTGAAGAGCGATACACGATAGGCCACCAATGTAAGAACAGAGAGCTACGGGTATTGCTGGTCCAGGAAGGTAAGGAAGAGGAAATTGCAAATGGGATTCTAGAGGAGGAACTTCCACTGGAGGTAGGTGAAAAAGTAGAATTTCCACTCAATTCGGTGGTTGGGTTAACCACACCCAGAACTATGAAGCTCAAAGGGACAATTGGGTCCAGTGATGTGGTTGTGCTCATTGACTGTGGGGTAACCCACAATTTTATCTCTCAGGAAGTGGTACGAAGGTTGGGTTTGCCGACTGTGGCTACAAATCACTACGAAGTCATCATGGGGAGAGGGAAATCAGTGACTAGAAGGGAAATCTGCAAATGAGTAGTGCTTAAATTGCAAGGGCTAACCATTGTGGAGGACTTCTTACCCTTAGAGTTAGACAACACAGACGCAGTACTGGGTATGCAGTGGCTTGGGAGTTTGGGTTGTATGGAGGTCAATTGGAAATTGCTGACAATGAAGTTTCGGATGGGGGAAACCTGGATGACCCTGAGGGGAGACCAAAGGTTGAATAAGTCAGCGGTGTCCCTGAGAGCGATGATGAAGGCCCTATTGAACGAGGGCCAAGGAGTGTCGATAGAGATGGAGCACCCTGCAGAACGTGGAGCCTTGATGGGCAAAGAGAAAGAGCTACCCGCAGGGGTGTCCAAATTGATGCAACAACACAAGAAGGTGATCACAGAAACAAGAGAGTTACTGCCTACCCAGGGCATGGACCATGCTATTACTTTGAAGGCAAGGACAGATCCAATCAGTGTATGGCCTTTCAGATACCCACACTTCTAGAAAAATGAGATCGAGAGGTTGGTCAAAGAGATGTTGGCTGCAAAGATAATTCAACCTAGTATCAGCCCCTTTTCAAGTCCTGTGTTACTAGTCAAAAAGAAAGACGACAGCTAGCATTTTTGTGTGGATTACCAGGCTCTGAACAAAGCAACGATACCAAACAAATTCCCCATCCCAATAATAGATGAGTTACTGGACGAGCTTCATGGAGCGACTGTATTCTCAAAATTGGACCTAAAATCTGGGTATCATCAGATCAGAGTAAGGAAGGAAGATGTGCTAAAAATTGCATTCAAGACCCACGAAGGTCATTACGAATTCTTAGTAATGTCATTCAGCCTTACTAATGCCCCGACAACTTTTCAATCATTGATGAATCAGGTATTCCGAAATTTCTTAAGGAAGTTTGTGCTTGTGTTTTTTGACGACATTTTGGTGTATAGTAAAGATCTGGCAACACATGAATGACACTTGGACCTAGTCTTCTCAGCTCTGGAGGAAAACAAACTGTATGGCAACGTAAGAAAATGCTTCTTTGCCCAACAACAAATAGAATATCTAGGGCACCTTGTTTCAGCAGAGAGAGTGAAAGCCGACCCAGACAAAATTGTAGCCATGAGTAATTGGCATGTTCCTCGTAATCTACGGGAACTAAAAGGTTTTCTAGGATTGATAGGCTACTATTGAAGGTTTGTGGCAGGTTATGGAACTATTGCACGACCCCTCATTGATCAATTGAATGAGGACGCCTTTGGGTGGAATAATGAGGCAAAGGTAGCTTTCCATAAAGAGGGCCATGACTACAGTTCCAATCTTAGCCCTCCCAGATTTCTCGCAGCTGTTCGTTATAGAGACCAATGCTTCGGGTTATGGATTGGGGACGATTCTTACGTAGAGTCAACGACCTAATGCATTTTTTAGCCAGGCTCTATCTAGTCAGTCCCAACAGAAATCCATTTACGAGAAGGAATTAATGGCAATTGTGCTGTCTATACAAAAGTGGAGGCACTATGTTCTGGGAAGGAAATTCATCTTCCGCACTGATTAACGTAGCCTCAAGTATCTTCTGGAACAAAGAACGGTACCTAGGGAGTTTCAACAATGGATAACCAAGCTGATGGGATATGAATTCGAGATTCAATACCGCTCAAGGATTGAAAACACAGCAGCAGATGCATTATCTAGGATGCCCAGCTCAGTTGAGTTGAAAGCTCTCACCTATCCACAAACATTAGATGTACAGATGATTGAGGCTCAAGTAGAAGGTGACCCATTGTTGTTTAAAATTAAGAAAGAATTACAAGACAACCCAAAAGCACACCCCGGTATTCTGTCGAACAAGGAAAACTGTTGTATAAAGGGAGATTGGTACTACTCCATACATCGCCATTAATTCCTAAGTTACTACTATAATAGTGCAGTAGGGGGTCACTCAGGATTCTTAAGGACTTACAAGAGGCTACCCAATGATTTATAGGCAGAGATGAAGAATGATGTTCGAAAGTTTGTGGAAGAATGCCCGGTGTGCCGGCAAAATAAAACTAGTGCGCTTTTGCTAGCCGGACTCTTCCAGCCTCTTCCCATTCCCAATTTGATATGAGAAGATATTTCAATGGACTTTGTGGAAGGACTTCCTAAATCAAATGGGTTTGACCATACTGGTGGTCGTCGATTGTTTAAGTAAATATGCGCACTTCCTGCTATTGAGGCATCCATTCACAGCATCTAGTGCTCCAGCAGTTTTTGTCAAAGAGGTAGTGCGACTCCATGGAATTCCCTGCTCTATCCTCTTTGACAAGGATAAAGTATTTTTGAGTCAGTTCTGGACGGAACTATTCAAGCTGCAGGGAACTTACCTCAGACAAAGTAAGGCTTACCACCCTCAAACCAGCAGGCAATCCAAAGTGGTGAATAGATTTGTGGAGGTGTATTTGAGATGTTTCTCTTATGATAAGCCCAAAACCTGGTCCACTTGGCTTCCTTGGGCGGAATATTGGTACAATACAACCTTTCACGCATCTACCAATACTACCTCGTTCAAAACAGTCTATGGGAGAGAACCTCCACCGTTAATTTGCTATGGCGACAGGAAGACAACAGTGGATTTTGTGGAGTAGCAACTAAAGGATCATGACAACATGCTAGATGAACTTTAAACACATCTCCTTAAAGCTCAGAACAAAATGAAAACGGAGGCTGACAAACATCGAAGGGACATACAATTTGAAGTAGGGGAATTGGTGTATGTAAAACTACGCCCGTACCGCCTCCGTTCATTAGCAAAAAGGTAGAACGAAAAGTTGGGGCCTAAGTACTTTGGACCGTTTGAGATTATAAAGAGGGTGGGGTCGGTCGTTTACTATTTACAACTACCCCCTACTGTAGCCATACACCCTGTCTTCCATGTTTCTCAGTTGAGGAAGGCTCTAGGGTCAAACGAAGTAAGTCAACTACTCCCTCCTCATCTAACTGAGCACTTGGAGTGGGTTGTTGAGCCTGAACGGGTCTTGGGGGTTAGGAGTTCAACAACAGGGCATGGTCTAAACAAGGAAGTGCTTATACAGTGGAAAGACTTGCCTCCATCAGAAGCTACCTGGGAGTCAGCAGAATCAATCCGTCAACAATTTCCTAACTTCTACCTTGAGGATAAGGTGTCTTTGAACCCTGGGGGCATTGATAAACCCCAATTACGATTTACATATTCTAGAGGACTCAAGGGGGGAGGAAGGCATAGGCGGGAGAAATAGAATTTTGTTAAGAAGCAAGTGGCAAGGGAAAAGTAGTTAGGAGTAGGCTATAAATAAGAACGTAAGGGAGCATATTCGATAGGCAAGTATTCAGTGAAGAAGGGACTCTTGTATTGTCTTTCACTTCTGTAATTTTCTACTTTCTAGTGCAATTAATCAAAGTCAGTTTTTCTTTCATTTTCGTTAAGAGTCTTATCAGATACATATATCAAAGTAGCAGCCTATACTGATTTTGAGATCCCAATAGACAAATCATGAGGACACAAGACAAAAATGAGTAAATGCTAACAAATATTTGAAATGATACACCTCGTTAATTAGGTCACTTAACAACAGTCCCAAGTGCTCCCAAACCTCAAAATGAATAGAGAAGAAAAAGGAGTCCAATGGTGGAGGTATGTGAGGGGGGGATTTTTTATTTTTTATTTTCCTGTACTATAGGAATTCCATTATAGACTAGGTTAATATGTTGAAATAAAAATATCTATATCACTCACTAAAAGAAGATAACTCAATCAAATTAGATAAAATTGTGGCGTGGTAAACATCGTTACCACTTGAAAATGTTGTGCCACAGGAATCACATACACAAAAAAATTATTCGCTAAACTGACGTGAATGTTTGGAGGAAGTTTATAGCATGTTAAATTATGTTCAAGACCTTTAAAATCATGTGCAAGTGATGAGACCTATGCATCTAAAAAAATGCAGTAAAAATTCTTAAGCTGAACCAGAGGAACAGAAGAAACCAATAAAAGACTCGGATTTACAAATTTCTGCAAGCATGATAAATCATAAAAAAGAAAGTAGGAAGGATCCACAATTCTAAATAAAACATTTTCTGTTTCCAGTCAATTAGCATCTCATCTCAACTGTAGAAAAAAAAAAGTAGTTTAAACAATAGACTCAACAATCAATTTACAGATACAAATAGCTCCCAATAAAATAAAAGAAAAAAGATAAAGAAAAAACATTAATGAATCACTAAGAGGAGAATATCAACATATGTGAGAAGATCAACGAAAAACATACAGATCAAAAATTTAGAGATTCGTGATTTCCGAGGATCCAACTTGAGCCTGACTGCCACTTAAATTCTTGTAAACGACTACAAGATCTCCTTTCCGAACAACAAAGAATGATTCCTTGTCGTCCTTCATCACAGGTTTAGGATCGAGATTTCTCTATCTTGACCTTTTTTATGAGCAGCGCAGAACCAAATATCTCGTCAACAAAAGTTCTGAATTAGCAGTCAAAATACTTGCATGTTGAATACCTGTTTTCCTGGAAGAAGCATAAAAGCAGCAAATTGGACTCTTTGTAAAAATAACGCTGGACCTTCATAATTTAGCCGAAGAACGAGCATGAAACGAAATTTTCATTCTAGAGTCCTTTCTCCCATATTCTTCAGATTTTCTGAAACAAAAAATTTGATTACATTGCTAGCCATCAGCACATCCGATCCATACTTTAATAAGGCAAAGAAAAACAGAGACGAGTCTTATTGATCTTCACTCCTCTTCGGTCTGTCAAATTGATTTGCACTTTAACGGACATATTATGTCATCTTGTGGTAAAGGAAAAATTACCAAACTAAGCTAAATAAGTTAAATTTTTTAACTTAATTAAGCGAAGGTCTTCTATAATAATCCCAAAGAACCTACATTCTTCTATTTCAATAGTCTTAAACCTGAAGTTTTTTTAGTCTACTACTCCATCAAATAACATAGTTAAAAAACATACATAGGCACAACCCTAAAAACCGTCATGAAAAGTGTAGTCTTGACGAAAGAGAAAACGAGAGAATAATTGTTGAATTCAAAGGTTCTTTTTATTGTGTGTGATTTGAAATAATATATACCATCCTTTAGCAAGTCAATGAGAAAATGATACTTGATTCTTATATGCTTGTTCTTGCCATGAAATACTAGATTTTTGCAAATAGAAATAGCTCAATTATTGTTACAAAATATCAAGATACCTTTTTGTTGTGGGTGTTTGAGTTCTTTTAACATCATCTTAAGCCAACGTGCCTGACAAGAAGCAAATGCCAAGGAGAGGCACTCAGCTTCAGCTGTAGAAAGTGTAACCACGGATTAATTCTTGGATGCCCATGAAATGAACCTTGAATTAATGTTAAAAATATATCTGGAAGTACTCTTATTATCATCAATATTTCCTTCCTGATCACTATCCCAATAGCCAACCAACTTTGCATCATCAACACTTGTGAAATCAATACCTTCATTGATAGATCCACTTACGTACCTCAAAACTCTGTTCCCTTCTTCCAAATGATTTCTTGTTAGTGCTTCCATGAACCTTCTACGAATGTGTTGTAGTGTGATCTAAATTCTAGTAGGTGTTGGAGTTGTATTTGAAGTGGTCTTGGATGGATCAAAATTATGGATCGGGAAAAATTGTTGCCTCATTTTCACTAGCGTTTCGCCAGCTGCACGCTCGAGCGAAACCGTCAA
>NC_036248.1:29909624-29913785 GCF_002742605.1 Olea europaea var. sylvestris | reverse complement strand
TATATATATATATATATATATATATATATATTAGTTGAGAGCATTGAGATTTTGTAAACATAATTGCTATTGATTATAGTGAATTTCTTCTCAGCTGCCCGTGTTTTTGTCCCATCTTGGATTTTTCACATAAATCTTTGTGTTCTTTACTTTGTTCTTGTTTACTTCATTGTTGTCATAATCTTTCGAGCAATTCACTACAAGTAGTATTAGAGCGAAGGTTGATTATTCCGTATGACAACGATGAAGTTTGGTATTCCATTATTAAATCATAACACGAGATCTACTTTATGGCAACTGAAGATACGAGCAGTTCTCTCGCAAATGGATTTGGAGGACACCTTGCTTGGCTTTGATAGAATGCCTTCAACCTAGACGCAGGAAGAAAAGCAGCGTAGGGATTGAAAAGCCTAAACCCAAATTCATCTACATCTTTCAAATCAAATTCTTCAGAATGTCCTCAAGGGGAACAGTATCACTGCATTGTGATTGAAGTTGGAGCAACTTTGTATGACAAATGATTTGACTAGCAAGTTACACTTGAAACAACAGTTGTATTTTCACCGGATGTCTGAAGGTGCGTCATTGGATAATCAATTAACTATATTTAAAGAAATCATGACCGATTTGGAGACATTGGAGGTTAAGTATGATGATGAGGACTTGGCATTGTTGTGTTCTCTACCACCATCATGCGTGACTTTTAGATATAGTATTCTCTATAGTTGGGATACTCCTACTTTGGAAGAGGTCTATGATGCATGTTATCTAAGGAGAAGATGAGGCATCTTGTTGGAGGACCTGAGAATAAGGCGGAAGGCTTGGTTGTTCATGGAAGAAATTAGGATTGAAATTTTGGTAGGAGTATGATGAACAAATCGAAATCCAGACATGCAGAAAATGTTTGTCATTACTATTAGAAGGATGGATATATCAAGGCTGGTTGCTATTCTTTGAAAAATAGGAATAAGGCTACTGGTGCTACTGATAAAGGAAAGCAACCTGTTAACTCAACAAAGGCTGATGTCGTGGAAAATGGGCAAAGTGAAGGAGAACTTCTTGTGATTTCTGACATGGCTTTCAAATCTTGTGAGGAATGTGTTCTTGACTCGGCTTTTGCTTTCCATATATGTCCCAACAGAGACTGATTTACAACATATAAGAGAGTTTCAAGAGGTACAATGATAATGGGAAACAACGCGCCTTGTAAAATTGTTGGAGTTGTTACAGTCAGAATCAGAATGTTTGATGGTGTTATCAGAACGCTCATAGATGTTAGGCATGTTTCAGAATTGAAGCGAAGTCTCATATCTTTGGTTCACTTAACTCAAAGGGTCATAAATATACTGGTGAATATGGAGTTGGGGCACTCTTATCATCATGAAGGGACAAAAAAAAACTCTACACAGTTGTATATTTTGCATGGTTCCATAGTTACAGGGATGGAAAAACTGGGGTTCAAGAGGTAAAGGAATTGAGGCAACAACTTCTGACGCTACTATGGCTGCACCTTAGACAATGGTGGTGGTTGTGAGATTCACATCCAAGGTAGAAGAGGATTGTTCCATAAGTGTGTTATGGGTAAAGAGTTGATATTGGGTGGGACAAGGGAACTTCAACGTAAGAGTTGCCTCAGCCTTTGCTCTCGCCTTATTCATCCACTTCCATCGACTCCATTTTTTTCATCCCATCAATTACATTCCTCCTAACAAGAATCGTTAAAGAGTTGGAAATTAATAAGTAATTGCAGATAAATTATCTTCAAAATCAATAGTAAATGCAATGGTGAGGCTCTCCACCACCTACCATGGGTGGGTTAGCCAATGGGGTGTATATATATATTGTCAATGATAGATTTTTTTTGATGGAAATCGATAGATGTCCCTCTGATGCACATAATTTGAAGGTTTGGAACCGTGCTGCACTTTTTTGCAAGGTTTGAAATCTTCGATGTAAATTTTTCTTTTTAATTAATTAAAAGTTAAAAGACCAAATTTCCCTTTTTAAGAAAATCAAATGAAGACTATTGGTCAATTAATAGATTTTTGGAAGGGAACTGTCCAAATGTCCTTTCGATCTACAATTTTGATAGGTTTGGAACCACCGTTGTTAAGATTTAAGGATTTATGTGTAATCTACATATTTAAAAGATTTGAGACCTCTACCGTAAACATCCTTATATTTATTCATTAATAAATTGACAAATCAAATATTTAACTAGTAAAATAGCATAGTTGACCCTATATTTGCTATTGGAAGACACCACTGTGAAAAATGTCCCCATACGAGATGGCAATTTTTACTAAAAATTAATTTTCTGTGGTTCAAATTTAATTTGTCGGTGGGCAGGGCACACGCTAAGCTTAGATCCAATATCATATATCGTGTACAAGTATATTAATTCAAAAATTAAAATTCAAAAGTTCAAATGAGAAATTACGAAATGTATCAAATATTAATTCACCTATGCAATCATGAGTTAAATATAACTTAAGTGTAGAGATGATTAATGAAATGTCGGGACATGACGCCACGAGACAAGACCAATAATAAGAAAGTTCATATTTTCTCTTATCTATTGGCCAAAGTGTTGAAAACTCCATACCTTTTGAAAATATCACAAAATTTTGGGACTATGGTTGTAATTAATTTTTTCTTTTTCTTTTTGTTTTATTTAATTTGGGGGCATATTTATCATTTCATAAATTTTTATTGAAGAATGGACGGTAGGAGATATTCCATACTAAACTTTTAAATAGGGACATTTTGTGATATTTTCAAAAGGCAGGGGATTCTTGACAGTTTGTATTAATTAATTAAGCAATATTCTTTTATATATGTATTGAATTCATAATTAACAAACGTATTAATGTTGTAAAAGAATTTGGACTTGCTTTGAATAGTTTTTATGTTTTCGGGATCCACATAACACAATAGCTATGAAATTAATTCTGAATTAGAACGTTTGATCTAGGGTTGTTTAAGTTACCATACCGATATTGGAACTCATTTTTCAATAAAATTGTATAAAATATGGACGGACTATTCCACTTCAAAAATGCAGTTTGGACAAAGCTACACGTACACGCACTGCTTCACAGGGTATGTACAGGACACACACAATAGGGGTGGGTGGAATGATATTTTTTAACAATATTTTAATCACATGAAGTCCATCATATGTGAATGTTCAGAAAAAATTCTGTAAACCATACCTCTATACATATGTCATTTTTCATGATGTTTAACTATACTAATTTCTATAGATAATTGGCACAAAATGTCTCTGACTTTCAAGTTTTTTGTGGAAAATATCCATACCTTTCATGTTTCTTTTTTTTTTTTACATTTTTTGCACAAACGTCATTTTCACCAATTTTTAACGTAAAATGACCAATATACCCTCCTATTTAAATAAAACAAAAAATAAAGAAAAATAATTCAATCTTACTCCTAAATGTTTTAAAATATGCAAGTGAGTCCAAATAATTATTAAAATGTCTAACAGTACAAAATATCTACGTTTGGCCTATAGTGTGCAAAACGTCCCTACGTTTCAAATTGATGAAAAATGATATTTTCCACAATGAAATGTGAAAATAAGGATGAAAAAGAAAAAAATTGAAACGTAGAGACGTTTTCTGCAAGAAGTGCCAAACGTAAGAATTTTTTTACTATTAGGGCTTCTTAAAATATTTTTAAAAAAAAGAAAGAAAAAAATCTCTCTTTTTCTCTCTCTCTCTCTCTCGTCTCTTTTCTTCTTCTTCAAATGGGTCAGCCACCTTAGAAGCCAAAAAACTCCAGCAAACCACTACCCAAACTGTTGAACTACAATACTATCTAAAAGCTCTCACTTCTCTCTACACATACCACCCAACATCCAACCTAGAAATCTTTATGCCAATAGATTTGTTCAAAATTGCAAGTTAAAATACCCAACTTGCAAATGTAAATACTGGCGGCATCACCTGTTCTGGAGAGACCCATGAAAATAGGTTTGGGCGATAGTTGGTTAGAGTTTTTCACTTCTAACATGGCAGTCTTATTTGGAGAAGAAAGGGGAGAGAAAGAAAGAGACTTTTTTTTTGTTATTTTTAATATTTTAGTAAAGTCTAATAGCAAAAAATTCATACATTTGACACTTCTTGCGAAAAAAAAGTC
>NC_036248.1:29792124-29904624 GCF_002742605.1 Olea europaea var. sylvestris | reverse complement strand
GAATCCTCTCCTTCCAAACCTTATAGTTGTCACCCTTAAGTTCAGGAACATCGCATTTCATATCAGAGAAATTAATTGGTTGAATAACTGCAACATTTCAAACATACATGCTCATTATTCAAAATTTAAGACTAAAACAAATATCATATTTTACCAATGTAAATCATGTTCTTATCCATGAATCTAGCGACATAAAACTTGCCTGTAGGCTAAAGTCCTACTCAATTAGATTCCTCTAATAACCTCATGATAAAACTATCAAATTGTGTTCCTTTTCTTAATTCCTGTGGGTAGATTAAGAAATATAATCTGATATTTCATCCTAATTAATCATACAAATATGACAAAATACCTGTGGGTAGATTTTATTATATCACATATGATTAACTACAATTAATGTCTTTATTCAATATGTGATTCTATACAATTAATATATAATTTTGCATAATTAAAGATGATGTGGCTACTCCTCAATTAATTAAAATTATATGAATCCCACGACATTTAATTTAATTCACAAAATATGCTCATATACATTGCACAAAATCATAAGCAGTATGAGCATAAAAATTAAGGTTTTAATGTACTAGATTATTTAACTCAATATTTCATGTATAACATAACAATAAAAATTATACATACAAATAACAAATAAATAATTTAGCACATAGAACAAAACTTCAAAATGCATATTTCAGACTGTACATTTCCAATTCTCGGAAACAGAGAATGACTTGAATAATTTTACTACATTGAACAAATCCATAAAAAATATATTTTATAACTCTGTCTATGAAACTGGAAGCGAAAAATGAAATTAGTCCCATAAAAAGTCAAAGATAATGGCTGTAGAGAATGATTTCTTTGCTTTCTGCCATAAAGGACAAACAAAAAGGAAAAAGTTTGTCTCTGCATGTCTCTGAATTTTATTTATTATTATTTTTTTTTAAGGTTGCCTTCTGCCTCCAGCCGGATCATTTTGACCCGGTTGCAACCCGAATAAAATCCAACGGTTTCTTGGCCTTCGGAACACTAAAAATTACGTTTCAAATCTCAAAAATGTTAGAAATCTAATTTTCTGATGATTTCTAACCTTATTTTTCATCAAGACAAAGATTTGAACTGTAAGGAAAAATATTACATAAACACTGTAAATTTTCTGGAAAAATTGCAGAGACAAAAATAAGCAAGGCAGAGGTTTTTAAGGCTCTGATACCAATTGTAAGTAAATATCTAATCCATCTAAAAATGCTTCAATAATCCGAAAGGCATAGGGATCAAATGCGGAATAAAATGGAATCGAAAACATACCTCCAGCCATTGCTACTCACACACGTTTAAGGATTCGGATTTAGGTGCTTCTAAACCTGACTCAACCTCAATTAGATGGCGTATTTTCAACTGTAGTAGATTGGAAAGCTTAGGGACCCAACCGGTGGAAACATCTGAATATATATATGCTCTATCCATCATAGAGCAGTTTTCAACTGAACAAAACGTGGGAAAGGCAGTTGGAATATGTGGACCACATTTAGATTCGGTTTTGTCATTGAAATACCGAACTTCATGGAAGAAAAACTAACACCAATTACTCAATTTCTTTTGATAAAATACGCAATCTCACATTGAACTTAAGGAAAAACATTGTATAGTGGAATAGCTCTTGCATCTTTGAAAAACTCGAGGTGTATGCCATACGAACTTGCAGGGTTGAAGACTTAAGTTAAAGAAGGACAAATTTTTTTTTTCTTTTTTTCTTTTCCCCCACTGGACTAATATATAAAAGGAAAAAAATCATAATTTTTTTAGATATGAAAAATAGTTAATGGGCTTTGGCTGCCCCCATCTACGCCTTCGCGAGCATGCATGCATCATGTGCTTTTTATTGTTGTAGATTTTATTCGGCACAATGTCCTACTTAATTGTCGAATGTACTAATGAGTAATGGTGAGCTAATTGTTTTCGAGTCTATATTGGTTTAGCTTGGCTTGAACCATGTAATTATTTCTCCATTCGAGCTTTTGGATTCCTTTTAAGTGAGTTATTAAATTTGGTCAACTTGACGACTTCAACTTTGTTCTCTTTTGCCATCTCGACTTGTTTTTTTATTTTTGAAGTACAATTCGATTTTGGAGTGCAACAAACCTAATCGAGATATTTTCCAAATTAGGACTTATATAAAATTCAAGGAAAACTCTAATGATTGGTACATATTCACTAAAAAAATTAAGGGTGTGCTTGGGAGTTTTTATTTCATCGATTTTGATCAATTTTGAGTGGTACCTTTTATGAAGGGTTGAAATATTGGCGTGATTCGCTATCAAACTTATTCCAATTCCAAGAGCTCAGATCGAATTGGTATATCAGCTTGTTAGTTATTTTGACATCGATTTATAATAGTTTAAAAACAACATCCGAAAATCTACTTAGTGTAATTTTAACCAATTCTCTTAACCCATCAAATCAACGAATTTTGATCGCTTTTCATAATTTCTTCTAATTTTACCATTTATTGAATAATTATTTTCAACCAACATATTTTATTCATAATTAACTTGTAAATAAAAATATTATTTATAAGCAAAAAATTTATATTATAAAAATTACTTACAAGTAAAATACTCCTAATAAGATCAGAATAATTACATTATAATTAAAAAATAAATTATAAGTAAAAATTCACTTTTATGTTAAAAAAGAAATGTTTATAAAGTAAAATACTATTAATAAGACAAAAGTTTACTTATAAAATATAAAACATTATTTATAAGTAAAAAAAAATCTTAAAATTATTTTAAAGTATAAAATTAACTTATAATTGTAAATTTTACTTATAAGTAAAAAATATTAACTTAAAATTTTAAGTAAATATTTAACTTTATTTAATTTTTTGAGTTAAATAATAAACTTATATGTAAAAAAATAGTTATAAGTAAAATATCACATATGAAAAAAAAAATTCATATAAAAAACTATAAGCCGAATATTCTACTAAGGGGCAATATATGTAATTTTATTCTTTTGAAAAATTTTCAAAATCGGTGGATCATAAACTGGGGTACTTTTCAAAAGCACCAAGTCAAAGAACAACTTTGCCACATTGACCAATAATTTTTTTTTTTTTTTTCATTCACCAAAATGACCTTTTGAAGAGTAAATGTCATTTTGCCTTTATAATGTTTTGTAATTACAAAAACATATCATTTATTCGAAAGGCAATAATACCCTTGTTTAAAAAATAAATAAACTTAAACACTTCTCACTTAAATTTCAAAACCAAATCACTTTCTTTATCAGATTCTCGAACACAATTAAAAAGAATTTTTCTCTTCTATCTATTTGAACAATGAAATCTCACAAAAAATTATTAAAGGCTCAACAAGAAAATAATATTTATAGCCATCACTCGAAATCGGTAAGTATAAATACGTATTTTTAATTTCGTTTTTAGTTAAATTAGTATATTGTTTGAATCTTAAAATCTTATTTCGACGTAGGCAGATAAATTATTACAGTTTTAAATGGATGTATTATTTTTTTTTAGTAAAAACGAGGAAAAAATTCATTTGTATGCATATCATTTCAGAAAAAATTGACGCGAAATCGAAAAATCAAGTAGACAGCCGGCCTAGACGGTCTGGCCAGATGTTAACAGACGGCTCGGACGTTGCTGACCCGTACGTCCGAGACAGTTGTTAACAACCAGCTTGGACTATTTGGGCCTTTCTTTATCCCATTTTTCCCAGTTTTAGCCGGGCCTAGTATTTTTTGTCGTCCTTTTATTCTCGTAATTACAATTTTTTAATAAATGATGTTTTTTAATGCAGATATAGGATCAGCTGGAGTCCAAATTTGTCACTTTGGTAAATTTGAAAAGAATAAAAATAATCGATGGGTGTGGAAATGGACAAGTGAAAGACATGGAATTGAGTATATTATATGCAGAAATGTACAATGAGGTACAGAACTTGCTCAAAGGTGATCCCTCTCAGTACGACACGGAATTGAGATTTCTAATAAGAAAGCATACATCCAGAAATGTACGATTTCTATTTGCATAACTTTGATGAAGAAGAATGTCTCCAAGAGTGAACATGAAAATTTCGATGGAGGGAATCGTAATGTGAATGAGTTTTAGAACACGGTGAAGATAGTTCGCAAAAATAATGTAACTATTCTAGAGACAGTTGTTTCTCACCATGATCTCACTGTTACGCACAGAATTTTCTCGATAGTTCGAGACAATGAAAAAGATAATGACTTTACAAATGAGAATTTGATTGCTTTATCTCTTCTGAGACATGTGTCGAGTGGGAGCTCACAGGCTAGACGAGTGCACGATCCTCTAATTGTTCGTGTGTAGTTCTCGGTGATGAAGATTTGTATGTCGAGCAACTGTTTGACAGGCAGAAAGATTTACAGGAAGTTGTTAACCGAATTGCTTGGAAACACAATTTTGAATTTTAAGTGAAGAAATCAAACAAGTCAACTTACACAATTGTTTACGTTGACAGCAGTTGTCATTGGCGTTTGCGAGTGACGAAGATGGATACGAACGAGTTCTTTGCAGTTCGTAAGTATGCATGGGAACATACTTGTGAATTGGGTATTCGTCGAAATGATCACAAGCAAGCCCAATTATGGTTCATTGGTCGAGAAATAATGCACAAGTTTCAGGATCTACGAACCATTTATTGACTTTCAGACATCATTAATGACATTCGTCGAAAGTACGGGGTAGTCATGAGCTATCAGAAGGCTTGGAAGGTTAAAAAATGTGCACTAAAGGACTTGATGGGTTCAACTGAGGAAAGTTATGCTAAATTGGCCAGGTATTTCATTGTTTAGATGTTTATTTAATATTTATTTTAATTGTTAATTATTTAATTCAATTGTTATTTAATGTCTAATTAATTATTTAATCCAATTGTTTATTTTTATGTTTATTTCATATTTAAATTATGATTATTGTTTATTTAAATTGGTCAAGTATTGCTATAACATGGGAAAAATTAATATTCGATTGGCATTTTTTATTGAGAAGGATGACGAGAATTGCTTCAAGTATTTTTTCATAGCGCTTGGATAATGTGTTCGAGGATTTCGAAACAAAATGCAACCCCTAATCCTAATCGACGGTACAACCCTTAAGGCTAGATACGGAGACAAGTTGATTATTGTAGCATGTCAAAATACTAACATCCAAATTTACTCTATTGCATTTGGCATAATCGACGGAGAAAATGATCTAGTGATGCTTTGATTTTTCAAGAAGTTGAGAGAAGTAATTGGGGATGTCGAGAACCTTGCATTCGTAACCGACCGAGGGCAGTCAATAATAAATGGTATTGTCGAAATCTTCCCCAAGGCACATCATGGTTATTATATATACCATATACAGGAAAACTTGAAAACTAGGTATCGAGGTAATGACATCGTTACGTTGTTTATGAGAGCTATAGAGGCTTATAGTTTTCAAGAGTTTGAGAATTTCATGGTCGAAATAAAAAGTAAATCATATGCTGCATGGGAGTATCTAATAGAGATGAGGATTGAACATTGGACACGATTATATTTTTCAGGACTTTGATACAACATGATGACGTCGAACAATCCGGAGTCGCTCATGCCTTATTCAAGAAGGATCGAGACTTACCAATTCTTGCAATGATTGAGAACATTCGTGACAAGCTATAACAGTGGTTTCATAATCAACGTGAAGAATCACAGAATTACACAAGTGTGCTAACCTCAGCTTAGGAAAATAAACTCTTCAAGACTTCAAAAGTGGCGAGAAAGGTATATGTAGAACCACTTGATCAGTTTCGCTTCTCCTTGAGATGTGCACATAATTTTAGATACATCGTGGACTTGAATGATAACACGTGCACGTGTAGACAGTTCCAGTTGAAAAGTTTTTCATGTACACATGCAGTAGCAGTGACTATATATAGAGGATTTTCATCATACACCTTATGCAGTGTTTATTATATGACTCATTATTGGAAAGCAGCATATGCCGAAACAATATTTTCTGTATCAAATGAAGTCGAGTGGGAAGTTTTCGACTACATTCTCTCACTGAATAATTTGTTGCTACCAGCAGTCGGACTACATATTCCTGGACGTACACGTACGTCTAGAATACCATCTATCGAAAAAAATTTCTAACCTTGAAAGTGTGGTGCAACAGTGCATAGTAGAAGATTTTGTACAAGTTAGATTCCTCTGCATGACAATGTAACAAATGTGTAATTGTTGACAATGTAATATTAATTTCGATTACCAACTTTAATAAAATTTAACATTTGTTAATAAAATATTAACAATGTAATTATTTATAATATTGGTTTAACATTTTTAATTATTTATTTTAATTATTAGATTTAGTTTTTTATTTAAACATTTCATTAATTATTTTCATTGGTTATGCATATTATTTATGTCAAATATTTATTTAATTATTAGATTTAATTTTTTTATTTAAATATTTCATTGATTATTGGTTATGTTAATTATTTATTTTAATTATTAGATTTACTTTTTTATTTAATATTTCATTGGTTATGTTAATTATTTCTTATTTACTTAAATAAACAATAAACACAAATAATTAACATAATTCATGAAATATTTAAATAAAGAAATCAAATAAACAAATGTTATACAATTGTTGTATTGGAACACCATTCAATATTTAATCTGATGATGAGTGCAAATTCGAATATGAAAAATGTAGCAACCTTGCCCTTAAAATCAAAGTGGAGGACATTTTCGTCAACTAGTTTAAGCAGTTAACATAGTAATGAATCGAGCAACTATCCAGAAAACTGTACAAAACGCAGGGAATATAGGGGCCATAAACAAAATTGACGTAATATCTCTGCGTGCTCCTCGTCTAACGAATCCAATACTGATGTGAAGTTGGCAAAGTTACATTTCGACGTAACTTTGTCAGGAATCTGTCTCATGACGGCGTTCAAATAGTAATTCATCCTGTAAAATTTCAAACATTAGAATATTGTTAATTGAAAATGGATAAAACATAATATTACAAAATTAACTTAACCGAACTGCAACTAATATACGCAAAAAAGAACATATAATGGAATAAAGAAAATTAGTGTAATTAAAAATTAAACAACAAATTATAAAAAGCGAAAAAATAATTTTTGTAAAATTATTTATTTGAATTGTTTAATAGTTTATTTAACATTTATTTTAATTGTTTATTGAATGTTAAATTCTTTATTATTTATTTCAACTGCTTATTTAATTTGTTTCAATTGTTTATTTAAATTATTTGTTTTAATTATTTATCGAACATTTAAACTTTTATTTAAATTATTATTTTTAATTGTTTAGCTGTTTATTTAACATTTATTTTAATTGTTTATTGAATGCTTAATTTGTTATTATTTGTTTCAATTGTTTATTTAAATTATTTATATTTATTGGTTATTTAAATTATTTATTGAACATTAAATGTAAATATTTAATTATTTATTTTGATGTTTAGTTGTTTATTTAATATTTATTTTAATTCTTAATTGAATATTTAATTTTTTTTATTTTAAATGTTAGATATTTATTTCAATTGTTTATTTAAATTTTAATTACTTATTATTTGTTATTTAAATTATTTATTTAAATTGTTTATTTAATTATTTCAATTATTTATATTTTAAATAAAATGAAATAAAAAACAATTCAATTAAATAAAAAAAAAAAAATGGGCCACATTTCCAGGCGGCCCCAGACGCCTTCTGGAACCATCTAGGTCTTCGGGATTCGCCACCTGCTTCGTTGCAAGTAGCTCCAATGGCAGATAGAAACTCCAATAAAATTGAAACCCCATTAATTATTTTTGTTCTACAACCATTTTTTAACTGAATTTTCAACAAATAAACCCTCAACAATTCAAGAAATCCATTATTAATGGCAACAATTCAAGAAATCAAAGATTAATGGTAGACAAAAGTTTCAAAGCTTACATTCTTAACAGAAATGGAGAGCTCCGATCTGGGTCGTCGATTTTCCTTGCTTGCATATGGTGGTTTTGCTACATGAACTTTCTCTATTTTTCATTCTTTAGGTTGGTGTGAGGACAAAAATGGATTTTCAATTTTTTTTTTTTTGTTTTAAATGATTTTTCATTTTTTTTATTTAAAGTCAACAGCCATTTTGAAAAATTGTAATGATCAAAAAGTCATATGTCCCTATTTCCTCTAATAAACTCTGAAATATAGGTTGGACAATTTAAAAGATTGTTACTAAAATAACTCAAAATCAATCCACTCATAAATGTTCAAAACTGATACTTTTTACCAAAAAGTCAAAATTCGCAAGCAGGCCCTAGAGAAAAAACAAAATCAGGCATGTTAACTATTTATATATCCAAGAAAAACCAGATATACAAAGCACACAAGAAGAAAACCTACACTCCGTCTCCCTCTCACACTCTTTTATCCACGTCATTATTCCGGCATCTTCTCCGACGACTCTCCGGCGTGTTCGTAAAACCTTAAAAACAATGAAAATGATTAGAGATGGATGAGGAGCTGCCGGCTATCCCATTCACTATGTCAATCTCGTACTCCGACTGCTTCTCTGACCTCCTCTGCGGCGAGGACTCAAATATTATCTTAGGAGAAGTTTCGTTAGAATGCTCATCGGACCTGGATTCTAAGTCTCCGGACGTCGAAGAATCGATAACCGGACTTATTGAAGACGAGCGAGATTTTATCAAAGATTTTCATTCAACTACTCACTACCTCGATGCATCTACTAGAGCAGAATATGTTGCATGGATTATCAAGGTACTTCAGTTATTTTTCTACCTTGAACAGGTCGGTCACTACGTTTTAACGATTCAATTATGAAAATAATATCACCGACAATGATCATTTATTACATAGAAACATTAACGTTCCTCTATCGGTCATCGCAGTGGCGCATTTTAGCACGGCCAGCTGTGCTAGTATGCGCCGGGGGCTAAATCAACGTTTCTATCATGGTCAGAGACTCAGAGGGAGTCGAGTCATGTAACGGTTTTTTCGGCGCAATATAGATTATACGGCGCACTTTGTACTGGGGAGAGAGACAGAGTACTGAATTCTGAATTTTGTTTTGCGTGTGCAGGTGCAAAAAAACTATGGCTTCCAGCCATTAACGGCGTATCTCTCCGTCAATTACTTTGATCGTTTCCTCCACTCTCATCGTTTGCCGGTGAAACTTCCGTTATCATCGAATACTTTGTTTTTCATTTTTATTCTTATTCTTAATAAATTATATTAATTATATTGACTTTTCAAAGACCATTGAAAATGACTTCACTATAAAAATCTACATTACTTCTATTCTAGTAAGTACTGTGAAAGTGTAAAGCTGTCTACATTTATTTAATCTAGTAAGATTAATTACTTAATCATTTTATTATGCGCATGTTTTGTTACAAAGTACAAACTTTATTATTTGTGCTTTAGTTATTTAATTTTTGGGTAGGTACATGTTCTTGTCTAGCCATTTAAATGACATTATACGTGTTGGTACTCTGGAGCAAAAAGTCACACAAATAGTGTACATGTACTAAAGGGTGTTCCCATGTACAAAAGGCAAGAGGATCGAGCCTCGTGTCCATTATCTAGCTTTACTTATTTATATTAATCTGAAATATGGTTATGGGAAACTGAATAATTGAGCAGATTTATTGAAGAAAGTAAATACATTGACAATTTCATAATGCCATATTATTCTATAGATAATTTATGTACGTGAATGATGACGATAAGATTCCCATTTGATTTTAAGCATGCTTCTGTAACATGTTAAAAGACTGTCCATTTGTCCCCTTTTGATTTACTGACGACTTTGGAATGCGAAACCCAGTTGGATTATTTATATAGTCATTACTAATGCAATTTATTATACCGTTGAGTTTGATCTAATACTGTGTGCTAAATATGTACTACAACTACAGAAAATGAATGGATGGCCATTGCAACTGTTGTCTGTTGCGTGCTTGTCATTAGCTGCTAAAATGGAGGAACTTCTGGTTCCTTCTCTATTGGATCTTCAGGTAATTTTCCCATGCAATACAGATTTCAAGAAAAGCTTAATCATCCTTATCCAAAAAAAGTAAAGCTTAATCATTTGAAGTGACCGTTATTGAGCAAATTTTCCTTTCTTAGGTTGAAGGTGCAAAATTTATTTTTGAACCGAGAAATATCCAAAGAATGGAGCTGATTGTGCTGCGTGCATTAGATTGGAGGCTAAGATCCATTTCTCCATTTAACTATCTCAATTTCTTCGCAAACAAGATTGACCAGACTGGAAGTTATACTATGTTCCTTATATCAAGAGCCAATGAGATTATTCTGTCAAACATTCAAGGTATATTGAAGTACCATCTTTTTCAAACAGACCTATATTATATATACATATTGGAATTGTTCTCCTAAGCATTGGTGCTTAGCTTAAACACCAAGTGACGTGACACATTACAATAGATCCCACCACCTATATTATAACAAAGGTAGAGAATAATGAAGATTATAACATAAATTTCTTGTTGGTTATGTAAACAGAGGCCAGCTTCCTTGATTTCAGACCATCATGCATTGCTGCTGCAGCCATACTTTGTGCAGCAAATGATCTGCCAAATTTCTCTTTTATAACTGCTCAACATGCTGAGTCATGGTGTGGTGGACTTCACAGGGTAAGAAATTAATACAATATCTGTATATGTTGTGCATATGTTTAACAGAGTGCAGCATTAAGCAACCAATTTTTATTTTTTTAATTATTTTTGGTGGCAGGACAAGATCAACGGCTGCTATCAATTGATGAGGCAGATTGTTATCAATAATATGCCAAGGAAACAACCAACAATGTTACCCCATCTCCGGGTCATGAGTCGGGCTAGTATGTCAAGTGACTCATCATCATCATCGTCGTCCTCATCTTCAATTTCTTATAAAAGGAGAAAATTAAATAATGGCTTGTGGATGGATGATGATGATAAAGGAAGCTCTGATTAAAAGAAAACTGGTGGTCCAAGTTTGGGTAAAAATAAAATCCTCAATATTTTTTTGGGAGGATTGTGAGGTAAAATTGACACGAGTTATAGAGTTTGGACAGTTTGAGAGATTTTTTAATAACTTTTTTTTTAAGTGGGCATAGCCATTCATTTATGAAGGCTACGCAGATTCCCAAGGGAAGGGATTTGGTACATATTATTTTGGTGCAAGAAGAGATTGTTTAATACTAGTGGAGTGATGGAATGCGCTAATGAAGTGGGGAGTGATTGAATTCAAAGGCAGCATTGATTATTGAATGAAATGAAGAGATTGCGGGACCATAGGGATTCATGGGATCGTATAAGTCAAGTTCCTCATCTTGGTAGCCATCATTTCTTCATCTGCTATTGAACAGAGAAAGTAAAAAGAAAAGGGGGAATAAGATTGGCTCCATCCTCCATTTAAATAGGCTTTTTTTGAGTCTACGAAGTGACAGTGTGTACGCGCTTACATTGTATTAGACACGTGTGCATGCATTTTTGCTTTTTTTTTGGCGGTAAAAAAGCTATTTCTTTTGAGTGTTGTACGTGAGTGCATTGGATGCAGGCTGTATTAATTTTTTTCATTTTTTTTTTTTAACCAAAAGAGAGGGAAAGAACATTTCTTTCTTTTCTTTTCTTATTGGCTAAAGTTAGCCCAACCACCATACAAAGGTCTTTGGGGCCTTTTTTTTGGGCGGTTGTTGCTTTACGAGTGTTGTAATTAAATTATTGAAATCAAACATAATTTTATATATTTTTTATCCTCTTTTCATTGCTCCCCTTCCCCCATGTGAATGACAATGAAGAATTTGTAGCTTTGCTATTTGTTTTATTAAAACTTTCAGAAAAAAAAAGTTAGAATTTTGTGAAACAGGCAGGGGCTGATGGGTTTTGTGCAGATGAAGGGACTAGGAATCGGTCCCTCAAGCAATAAAAGACTGATTCAAATCAATGAATATGACCCATGCCTGCATCTCTCGACGGTTCTTGATTTTAGACAAGTGCCTCTACTTACCTTTATCTAACCTGTCATTCTAGTGTTTGATGATGAATTATGGGACTTAGGAGTTGGGACCATATCCATGCATGGGAATCACCATTCCTACAACTGCCCAAACTCATCGTTGCAGTGACCTATGAGCAATATTGAGTATGTTCGGTAAACAGTATTGAAGTGTATTGTGTAATACGAGATGTAAGATTTTAGCTTCTTCTATAGTCTATATCTATAATTCATAATATATTAAAATATTACATCAAGGGAGAATAATTTTTTGGACGATCTTAACCTCCATATAATTCAATTATTTCAATAATATCTTACTTTTTCTTTTTTCGATATGTAATAAATACTACATGATTATTGTCATTTATAAAATTTGTGTTATTAATTCTCAATTAATTAACATTTACATTAACCTAGATTTAGTGAATTTTTACTGATGAATCTTGAATTACATGAATCAAGAGTTATTATGGATAAATTTATTCATATTCATGTATTTAAAAATTTTAATGGGTGTTTAGATTTGTGTATTAACAATTAATTTTTATGAATCAAATGTAATATAAAAGTATTGCTCATTTATAGTATTGCATCATTACAAAAAGTTCGAACCATAAAAATTGAGTTTTGAGAGTACAATTTTATTCTCTTAAATTTCTATGCTAAGTTTTATTTTCTTTAATTCGTATGAAACTCGTCAAAATTCTCCAACAAATTGGTATCAAATATTTTTTTACATCACTTATAAAGTTTTTTACAATAGCGTGCAATACACGTTCAATTTTGACTAGTGTGATCAAATATGTCTAGTAGAACAAAAAGCTATGTTTACACTGGTTTATATTTGAAAACTAATGTTTATTGGAAAATTGAGAAGTTCTATTGGTGATACGCCAAGCAAGCCCCTAAAAATATTGCTCAGCATTAGAGATAAGTCGACCATGTCATTAAACATACCTCATTCTTTTAGGGCTTTTTTGTTATGCTAATTGGATGGGCGAAAAAAGGACATTTAAGATTTTTTTTGATGTCATATATGTTAGGGAGAAGTTATAATGAGATTATAATACAGAGCTTTGTCGTGTATATCGTTCAAATGAGTCATCATTTTGTAGGGTCTTGTTAAAGGAGATCCCACACTACATGGCTTAACTATGACCTACTCTACATATAATGCATATTTAGTATGTAATATGAAAAGCGATGCAACTCAACTATATGAAAAATACAAAACATATCATTAGATGCCATGAAAACAATTGAAGCTTGTTTATTTTTCAATCTAGCCTATACTTTTCAACCAGTACCTACAATCTACATGCTACTTAAATTCGTCCTCAAAAGTACCAATTACTAAGTGTGAAAGTTTGAAATCAATACAAAATCATTTTTACATTGCTTATTTTGTTTAAATTATAATCTCATTATAATTCAAAGGTCAAATTTGGATTTTAATTTTAATCGTACATTTCATATGACGCACAATTATTATCCAGTTGTTTACTATTCAATTCTATTAATTTATAACGTCAGCGACTTAAAATTTCTTCATATTAATTCCCATCAAACAGCTGTTCTAATGGACCCCACTAAAGAATTGTAACGAGGTAGGAACGACTTTTTGCTGTATCAAATTATTATACATCACCTTCTTGGAATGACATTTAAAAACCAGCTTTGCAACCATGAGAAAACACATAATCCAGCTTTTAGTTTCACACACACACATATAGACGCGTCTCTCTAAACGTCGTGCATGAAGCACAAGTGGGTCGTTTAGTATTTGGAATTTAATCTTGCAAGTGGAGTAAGAATCCCACCCGTAGTCCAACCATGACAAAGAATGATCGATTGAACATAGTTAGATGTTTCTTTATTGCACCTAATGTCCGAACAAAACATTTCCTTTTTCGAGTGATGAAAAAGTTCATGAAATGTACGTATTTATGTTATTCAAGTAAAATATGATTAGTTTTAAAGCCAAAAATAAATAAATAAATAAGAATATTCAAGAAAACAAGTCCAAATTAGCTTCTCATGACCATTTTGAGTAATGAATCTAGTCACAATATAGATAATCGACATTGATAAGATAAAGTCTTGTTCAAATTATATCACTTTATTGAGTTTTTTCCACTATATTCCTCACACAATCCAAATGGGAATAGTGAACATATTTAAAGATATGAAAAGATTTTATGACGATTTCATGAACATTCTATCTTCAATCGACATTGATCTGCCGAAATTTCACTCATTATGAAAATTCTCAATTGCTACCTCCAATAAGAATCCAAGACAGGTATTAGTTCCAATCTGGTGATGAAATATTTTTAAAATTTTATGTGATTGCTTTCATGTGCCCATGTAATTAATTAGGATTAATAAGATCATTTTCTTTGGAGTTAATAGACTGAGAAGTAATAAAAAAAAAAAACAAAAATTTTCGTCATTATTCATTGTTTCTGTCACATTATCCTTATAGTTAATTAATTTCTAACATCATCATTCAAAATTAAGAGATTATCCTCCACATTGGAGTATTGATTAAACAAACTTATGGGTTTGTTAGGTGAATAACATCCAAAACCAAATAATATTATAAATTAGAAGTTAATCATGTTTCTACATTTACTTGATGTTTTTAATAAATGTGGACCCTTGAAAAATTTTGTAACAAGGTGGCATTGAAGCTTATTTAATTAATAAAATTGATTAATATTTTGGAATTTTGTCAGCAATAGGTTCCCACTGAGATGCCCTTTTCATTAGTGCCACATGAAGAAGTTTGATAGGTAGGAGATAGTTGATGAATTAATAGACTACTTATAATTCAATCATAATAGCTACATATATTGGGAAAGTGACTAGTAATAAAGATGACAAATATTTCAAAGTCTAAATGTGTCATATGAGTACTTATTTCTAAGTTTTGATTTTTTATGATCATTTTAAGTTTAGGTATTGAGATTAAACGCGGTTAAGAGATCAACAATTACACGTAGCTAAGTTAATAATAATGAATAGAGGGTGAGAAAAAAAATTCTTGAAATATCATTTGACCGTCTTGTTAAAGAGACAAATTTTTGTGATTCAAACCATTACTTGATCATTACAGAACGAACATAGTAAAAGAGTCATGTCAATTTCCTATTTAAAATGCTATCGGCACTACACGAGCCTTTCTGTCATTACATGAAATGATGGTTGGGATAATTGGCTCTAAATTTACTACCCGTGCATAAAAACTAAAGCAAACACTCCCCCTCTACACCCAAAACAAAACACACACACCAAAAAAGGAAAAGAGAAAAAGCAATGTTATTTATAAAGTGACAAAACTGGAAAGAATTTTAGGACATATATATGATCTTTCATCTTTGTATTTATTACTCCTTTGATCTCATCAAAAAATGCTCTTTATTGGGAATCCTAAGTACTGCCATCTAAAAGCCAAAACTACTTTTATTTCTCCCGGTGTAAACTTTAGTGGCTGGAGGGGTATAGAGGAGCGTTCTTCTGTCATTGTTTGTTTACTTTTTTTACAAGATTTTTCAACTTTTTTTTGGTCATGACAAAGATAGAGGCCCCTTGATATGAGCTTTTGAACCTTATTATGATTATTCTTTGATATTGAAAACCATGCTCGTGGGGTTCCTAGAAAAGATTCAAAAGTTGGCATGATTTGAATGTTTGTGGAGATAGCTGAGGTTTTATGCTGAATGCAAGATGGCATCACTTTGGCAGCAGCCTTTCGATTGTGCTCATTGCTTAAGTTGGTCAAACTTACTTTTAAGTTACTTATTTTGTCAAACATATTCTCAAAGTTACTTTTCTTGAAAGTAAGTCAAACAACTCAATTCTATGACTACTTGTTGTGCTCACCTTGTTGTCAATCCTTTGTTCGTTACTCCATTTGATTCATTAGTATGGTTATTTAAGGAAGTTTAGAGAACAATAAGGAAGAAAAATTGGGAAAGGAAATCGCTCTCAATTATATGTATTTTGTGAGATATGCTTACATAAATTATCGTATCATTCAAGTATCTTTAGACTTTAGAATTCATTGTAATCATTATTTGGAAATCAATGCCGAGAAGTAAAAGTAGGGTTTGTTAAACGATAGCTCGAGCTTATAATTGATTTCTCTTGATTTAGATATGCTTAAATATATATTTATATACGCTTTCAAAACAATTTTATAGTTCATCATATTCACTCATTTTATAAATTCTATACAATATTGTGTTGGACTAAATGTTAGTGAACAATTACCGAATGGAAATACCGGATTTACGCATATCGTATGTGCACCTTACCGTCTATACAACTTAACGTATATACAACTTAAATACCAAATTTGCACATACAAATTTTGCATATATCGTATATGTAGTAACTTGGATACTATCCAAAACATAGCAGATTAAATTACAATAAACCGAACAAATTAATCTACTTAGTTAAAATATAACAGATTAAATTCCAATAAAACAGGACAAGTAAACAAATTAGCCAAAAGTAAGAAAATTTTAACCGATACCTGTGTGAACACAGTTTCCTTAAAACAGAATTGCCCTCTCACCATAGGCGCTAGAGGTTTGATTCGGATGTCTGTCTCCCAGGATACAATAGATAAACAATAGAATTTGAGCACATCAAATACTACTATATCGAACAGAACTTGTATTTGAACAATATCACCAAAATACTTCCGGACAGACAAAGGACTGTGTGACTATGTAGTATGCAGACCAAAAATTATGTAAAAACTATGCTCTGTAAATTATGTATGTTGTATTGTTTTTCTCGTGTTTTTCTTCTTGTGTGGAATAGTAGAAACCGGGTTGAATATATATAGGTTCAACACCATAAATGTCATATATTGTATATAATGACAATGAATATTGGAGTTTCAGCAGTTCTGGAATTCAAACGGTCAGTTGGAGGAAAAAATTAGCACAACATAAACTCTTCTTAGGGGCCAATTTCTACGTCTGAAACTTATTTTTGTTCAATTTGCCCTCTGCACTCGTACATAAAGAGAGCCTCCATGTTACACATCATCATACCATTTTTACAGTGCAATCCTATTTAAGATGGTATTTGCTTTTATAATTTTCCTATGTGGGACAACCTTAAATGGTTTCCCTCCAACAACATAAACTCATTTCAATTGACACACTTTGAACTCTAATTTCTCATTCATCCGAATATCATTTTTGGCAAGTAAATACATGATTTCAATATTCTCACGGAGGAGAACACAAATCAATTTTGGACTTCCAACATAACCAATCAGGTTCCCCTCAAATTTTGTGTCAAAGTTAGCCTCTCAACCTATTTTTTCCAACATATTGTCGAGTCAAATATATATAACATGACATTCATCTAGTAAATTTTGTATATATTAAGAATGTATTCAATTTGATGCCAAAAAACAAATGGGTATTTATATAGCTGGTGAGAGGAGCCCAAATTTCTCTTTCCAACTCATATTTTCCTCTTTGGATACCAAGCATCAAAGGAAAATGTTATTGGAATGTTGTTCTTTATCGCTTTCTGATAGTGCCTGAAACAGAGTGGAAACAAAAGAGTCATACATATAATCATCAATTTATATAACTATATATACCCCCATGCTCATTAGATCCATTGATTTTGCGCTATTATTTTCTCGTCTCTATCAGAAACAAAAAATCTGATTTTTATAAAGTTTTTGGGCTGATTTGTAGCCAAAAGTAAGTAGTTAGTACATTTGTATGTGCACATTATAGAATACGCCATTAAGAAAATAAAAAGTACATATTTATTTAGTATCAGACGTACCAAAGTGTATATGTAGTATACAATAAGTTTTTAATGTATTTACACGAATTTATGTAACACTATACAACACACTTGGATCAATGTCGACTATGACTATAAGCGGGATAGGTAATCGCCTAGAGCTCCCACTTGTAGGCTAGCTCTTCTTTTCTCTCTTTGCCATTACTTTTGTTTGTTACAAAACATTTCAACTTTTATTTTGTGTTTTCTGCTTGTTTAATCACCTTCAATTTCTTATCCCTAAATTCAACCCTTTATAAATTCTATAGCTTACGTTTACAAATTTTGACAATAATGCTGACCTGCATGATTTTTCACTTTAAATTTTTATGCCCTCTTATAGATACATACCTTTTTTTTTTGCATTATTCAATTTTTCTTGTTTATTAATTTTGGTATGAAAGGATAAAATTGATCATATATATTGTTTTCATCTTTTACAAAGCGATGGAAAAGTGTTCAAGATAAAGTTAGAAAGTCCTTACACTTAAGGCACTTTCACAAACACGTTGAAAGTATTAAAATAATAAAATTTCAAGTGTTAGAAATAAAAGTTGCATTAGAACACTTGATAGAAAAAATGTGAGACCCTAAGATATTTAGAGATGCCAAAGGACATTATATACTTTTGAGTTCTTATTTGACATGATTATTTAGTACAATATATTGTTTGGTATTAGTAGAGTAATTAAAATGTTACGAAGTAAGGACATGCATATTGATACTACTATTAGTTACCTTGAAAGCATTCATTTTATTTTTCAAAATATATAAAGAGTCTGGATTTTATTATGACAAGATTACTGTTAAAAAAATTGCTTCAAAAATGAAAGTGGACATACATTTCATGAAAAGTGTATTATTCAGGTAAAGAAACAATTTGGTGAAAATTTCGATGATGAGATAATATATTCTGTTGAAAAATCTTTTATAGTTGATTATATCTTATATATAGTTGAGCAAGCTCTTTCTTCACTTAAGTTAATTTTAGAACAATTAAAAATTTATGAAAATACTTTTAGATTCTTGGTTGATTTTATAAACTACAGATTGTTGATGATAATTATTTGAAGTGTTGGTAGGATAAACTTAAAGATTTCTTATGCATGACTCATGTTCTAATATTGATAGGCATGTTTTATTTCTAAACTACAAATTATGAGAAATTGATTGTCAGAAATGATTTAAAAGGCCACTAAAGTGTTAGACTGTACTCTTATTATTCAAATAAGTGAATTGTTTAAAGAATATTATTGACAATACTTGTTACTGTTATATTTGTGCTGGGAGGAGCTTCTCAAAGTTGAAGTTGATAAAATCTTATGTTTGGTCAACAATATTACAAGAAATGTTGAATAAAATGGTCATATTGTCTGTTGAAATAGAAGTTCTAAATATATTGATTATAGTAATATAATTTTTGATTTTTCATTAAAAAAAAAACTAAGAGTAAATTTAATTTGAATATCCTTATTTAATAAAAAAATATATATTATTTTTCTTATTGTATATATTTTTGGACTATTTATAGCGATTTCATATTTGAAGTTGGTCTAAAATCCCTAAGATTTCAGGACCAAGCCTGACTTGAACAACTTAGAAAAGTTCGAAACGAGGATTGGAAGCCTTACGAATGTATAATGATCAATCAGTAAAGCAAAAAAGATGAAGGTTTAAACATAATTTTCTTAACAAATCAAAGCACAAACTAGAACCACACTATTTGAAAATCACCAAATAACTTCAAGTGACATGTATTAAAAATACATGTTGACTATTTCAATGAGCCAACTTGGATTTTCGAGTTAAGGACGATGTTCGACTAGCGAGCAAGCAGCCCGCACATATGGTGGAATTGCAAAGCGGCTTACTCAAAATGAAAGATGTTGAACTTTGTGAAATCTCAATTTTGAAGTGTTATGTGGAAGAGTCTTGAAATAATTCTATAGATTGAATATAGGAAGAAAACGTGGGAAGACATTATATCTTTTTCCATGTAGGGAAGTTTTAGGATCTATGCAGAGTATCATATGGACAAAATTCTTATATTGTTCCCTTTAAATATCTTAGATATTTAGGAATAAAGAATAAATCATAGCCCTTAGATTGGAATGATGTCATTATCCATTTGAAATAGGCCAAGAC
The DNA here is from genome assembly GCF_002742605.1 of Olea europaea var. sylvestris. NCBI lineage: Eukaryota > Viridiplantae > Streptophyta > Magnoliopsida > Lamiales > Oleaceae > Olea > Olea europaea. The sequence continues at coordinate 29,884,585 of NC_036248.1, read as the reverse complement.
GTCTTAGTCATAACTATAGTGAGTGCGTTTATGATGTACGTGATGTGTTTAAAATTTAGGACATGTTTAATAGGCTTGCTTTTTCATTAAAAATGGAAAATGTTTTTCATCTTCACCAAAAACTGCATGTTTAATAGCCAAAAACTTTCATGGAATTGGTTTTCCAATTCTCCCCTCACGTGACCATTTTTCTTGGTTTTTAAGGAATTCAATTTTATTTGGTTTTGATGGGAATTGGATTTTCCATGTTATTTTTAAAAAAATATTATTATGATTATTATTATTTGGGTAATGGAGACAAATTCTTTCCACAGTTATAACAAATTTTATCTCTTTAATTGGCAATTTTCATGAAAAATAAAATCAAACGAACACTAAGGGTGCGTTTGATTACAAGTAGGAAAATTACATGGAAAGAAAATGAATTCCAAGGAATTGAATTACCTAGAAATTGTTTTCATGGAAATTGTAAATTATTGTGCTTGATTGTATAAATTTTTCACGTGGAAAATGTTGAAGTAAAAGTATTTTTTGATATTCGTTTGACTTTGTTTTACGTGAAAATTGTCAATTTCAGGGATATCCTCTTTTACAATTATTCCTAAAATTTGTTCCCATTGCCAACAATTAAAAAAAAAAATAAAAAAAGCAAAAAAAAAAAATTAAAAAAAAAGGTGGAAAACCAAAAACCACCTATCCCCTAGGAAAAAAAAGGTGGAAAATCACGCTTTAAGGTGTTGTACCTAGAAATTCATGGAAAATCAATTCCCTGGAAAATTTTGTCAATCAAACAGGCCAAAAGTGGAAGTTGGAATTCGAATTCCAAGTTCCATGGAAAATTTCGTGCAATCAAACGGGGCCTAAAAGATCCAAAATTTTAACGTTTTTTAGCTGAAAAAATATACCAATCAAATATATTTAATTAACAATTCCTAGTAAAATAAGTTTTAGGCAATTCAATTTCCTGAAATTCGTTTTCTTTCTATCAAAATTCTATTTTTGCAATCAAATGGACCCTTACTTTTAACAGCATGAAGTTACGGTATTAGTTTGTTACTTATATATGTAATATCTAACATATTACTTCTTTTAGGAAACCAAAATTATTAGACTTTATATTATCATTCATTCATGGACAGTGGTCGAAATAAATGAAGACTGGTGCATTGTTTTGTTTGCATATGGAAAGTACAGAAAAAAATGAGCAAAATATGTATTGTTGATCTCGAAAATTGGACCATCTACGTGGCCAACCGAGAACTATTCCACGTATTCTTCCCTACGCACAATCAACGTACGGTCAGACGCACACGATCGGGACCAGCAGGGGTGGTGGCGGTCGTATACACTCCGACGGTCAAGTCATGTTCGGGTGGTCGGAACAGTATCCAGGGGTTGTGCAAAATAATAAGGGGGAGGAGAAAATATATATATACTTGCGATGGAGTGTTATGTAGAAAGAGTTTCATTACTTTTGCCTCTTGTCAACCCTTGGGTATTTATAGGTGGGATGAACCGTTGGATGTGGGGCACGTATATACATATGACGGTATGAGGTGTCTGTTCATAGGCGTCAATCAGCCGCGTCTATAGAGTGGGCGGGTAATTGCTTCTCCCGAGTTGAGTTGACATAAAGTTGATAAGTCACATCACCTAGTCTCATGGAGACGTCAAATCAATTTAAGCCTTAGGGGCAGAAAGGATCTTGGCAAAGATTTCCTTCTGAAATTGGCGGCGGATCTTCTGATATAGGTCCCTAGAGTGCACTTTGCCTCGGCCTCAGGGGCGAGGGCGCTTCGATCAGTTCAGCAGGATCTCATATGTCTCACAGTGTGATTGACATTGGGGAGTTCGCTTCGGAACCACTTCGGGTGGGTGTCTAGCAGATCGGAGTTTGTGGTGGTGGACATTCCGAGGTGATTCAGATAGGGGCGTAACAGTGATCCCCCAAGTCCAAGTATGAATATTTATATCATGGGTGGACTTGCCTTTCCGATCAGATGCGTATGTCTCGGTACGTGGACCGTGACTTGTGGGAGTTTGTGGGCCGATCTTCTGCATTCGTCGAAGCGATGATCTTAGGCAGATGCTCTAAAGTTTCGCTACTGCGTAAGGAAAACAATTACTCATGTGAGACCGAAGTGCTGCAAGACTAGATGATGCGTAGGAAGAAGGTCAATGCAGCGATCGAGGCGATGACGTACAGTGGACTCGCTTCAAGTGCGTCTAAGTTTTGTAAAGTTGAGTGAGGAACCCATCTGCCACTGGTGCGCTGACCCACAGGGGACGACGCGTTGGGAGATGGCTAAAACTCTGTAAAGCTTAGGAGAGAATGCAGCGACCGAGGTGATGACCCACAGGGGACTCCGCATCAGGTGCGTCTAAGCTTTGTAAAGTTGAGTGAGGAGGCCATCTGCCACCGGTGCGCTGACCCACAGGGGACGACGCGTTGGGAGATGGCTAAAACTCTGTAAAGTTTAGGAGGGAACGCAGCGACTGAGGCGATGACTCACAGGGGACTCCGCATCAGGTGTGTCTAAACTTTGTAAAGTTGAATGAGGAGCTCATCTGCCACTGGTGCGCTGACCCACAGGGGACGACGCATTGGGAGATGGCTAAAACTTTGTAAAGTTTAGGAGGGAACGCAGCGACCGAGGCTATGACCCACAGGGGACTCCGCGTCAGGTGCGACTAAACTTTGTAAAGTTGAGTGAGGAGCTCATCTGCCACCGGTGCACTGACCCACAGGGGACGACGCGTTGGGAGATGGCTAAAACTTTGTAAAGTTGAGTGAGGAGCTCATCTGCCACCGGTGCACTGACCCACAGGGGACGACGCGTTGGGAGATGGCTAAAACTTTGTAAAGCTTATGAGGGAACGCAGCGATCGAGGCAATGCGTCAGGTGTGTCTAAGCTTTGTAAAGTTGAGTGAGGAGCTCATCTGCCACCGGTGCGCTGACCGTTGCAATCCCATGTTCAGTTGAAAATTTCATACACAAGTAGTGGATGGATGAGACGGCCCAAAAATCTTTCAAAGCGGGTCTGTCCAATACTCCATGATAGGCCGATCTGTGGTCTACCACTAAGAATTCCATGAAGTGTTGGGCCACTAGGGGTGCCGAAACCATCTCGACGGGCAGAATAATCCGCCCTTGTGGGACGATGATGTCCCCAGTAAATTCCATTAGTGGGTCGGTTATGGGGATCAACCCATGTTCAATCTGTATTTTGTCAAAGGTAGAGCCGAACAATATGTTCACCGAACTGCCATTGTCGACGAGTATGCGTTTGAGCCCGTTTCTGGCTACTATAGCTCTCACAATTGGTGCGTCGCAATGGGGATGGTGAACTCCTTGCGCATCTTTCTGGGAAAAGTAATTGGGGCCATCTTGTTGGCCTCTTGGGACTCGTTGACAATGTAGAAGTAATTGGGGCCATCTTGTTGGCCTCTTGGGACTCGTTGACAATGTAAGTGATCATTGGTGGGTCTTTTGCTTCCCTTTTATAATTCCTTTGGGCATTTCAGGTGTTGCCACCGATGTGAGGTCCCCCAATGATGGTGTTGATTTCCCTGATGATTTGACCCCCAGAAAATGGGGCCTGATCTCTCTGCCTAGACTCTCCTTGGTCCCTTGATTCTCTTCTCCGGTGTGACTGCTCTCTGTGCCTTCGATCTCCCCTGTTCGGGGAGACAGATCTACGAGGATATTTATTCCTCCTGGAGGGGTGTGGGTCGGTCTGTTCTGGGCGTCGAGGAGCGTTTCTGCATTCGTTGGTGTCATGCCCATAGAATTGATGGAAAGTGCAAAACCTTGCCCCTTCCAAGGGCTTGTTTGATTGTTTCTTCTTTTTCTTGCTATCGTTTCTTCCAGATGGCCTCGCTTCGCTAGGAGCATTTTCATATGCCAATACCGGTACTGCATTTAGTGTGGCGGAAGCCAGTGCCTGTCCGAAGGTGGGAGCTATTGCGTGTCCTGCTTGAGTCCATTGCTGAGTAACAAGGTGTGTTGCGAGTCCTCGACCTACCTGCCTTTGAAGCGGAAGGAGTCCCTGCGCGGCACGATTTCGATGATCAATCATTTCTTTACTCACGATTTCAACTCTCATCATTTCCACGAATTCGTTATAGGTGGAAGGATTCTTGCTGCGCACGTCCTTCCAGAACAAAGTGTTCATGTTGAGGCTGGCTTTCAGAGCTGAAAGGGCTTCTTTGTCAGTGACCTATTCGCAGTGTGTGATTTCATCCGTAAACCTAGTGAGATAGCTTTTCAGCGTCTCTCCAGGGGCCTGCCTCATGGCTTGCAGGCGTTGCACTAGGGCCTCTCCTTCTCTTCGCGAGAGGTACTGATTCAAGAATGTCTTCTTCAAATCTGGCCAACTTCTAATGCTTAGGGGAGAAAGCCTACTGTACCACACTTCGACGGTTCCGCCTAGTGTTAAATGGAAGGCTCTGTATTTCAAAACAGGCGAGGCTCCCCTGAGACTCATTTGTGTCATATACTTGGTGAGGTGCTTCTCCGAGTCCCTCTTTCCTTCATACTTAAGGATCCTAGGGGGCATGAAATTTGCTGGCATTGGGAAGCTTCGGATCTCCCTTAAGAAAGGGAGGTTATCATCATCATCGTCAATCTCATAAGACTGACATGGCCCATTTAACCTTTCATCATCTTGAATGTTCTGGGGAGGTGGATGTACTTCTCCTCGACTTCCCCAATCGACTAGGTTCCACCCGTCCCTCCTATTTCCAGGAGGAGGAGGAAGAGCCCGTTCTTGTTTCTGATCCGGCCGAACTGATCCTCACTGGGCGAACCCTATTGATAGGATCCTCCCTTATCCAGTCGAAGACGCTTACCGACCTCTGTTCCTCATATTCTTGAGGAAAATTGTCCCCCAAGTGTGGTTCTGATGGCTGGTTCCTTTGCACATAAATGTGGTTTCGACGTCCACTTCTCTTTCGAGGGGGCGTTCTCTGTGCTGACTAGTGTGGACTCGGGAATGAGATACTGAGGCTTCCTGCACTGGGTAAGATCCTTGGAGCATTTGAGAGTCCTGGTGACCTCGGGCTCGCATGAGAAGTTCATGCATCGCCATATTCTGAGCTGCGATATCTCTCATGCCCACAGCTATTTGAGTCATTCTTTCAGTGAGTATGACTGTTCTTTCACCTCGGCGACGTCGGTGATGGGGTCTTTGGTAGGTAACATTGTTATGGAGCACCTCCTCTTCAGAGGCCTCTCTCATGGGGTTATCGTCTTCATGGCTATAACTCATCCTATCTCATTTTTCAAGGGTGATGAAAACTTGGATTATAACTCGACTTTGTTCTTTTTCAAGAACGTGCCCTTTTCAGGGTTAGTCGCTAGTTTTCCAGTGATTTCTCCGGTGGAGAATGCAGAACTTTGAACGGGAAGTGCTTTCCATAGATGGCGCCAATCTGTTGACCTCAAAAATTGAAACTTCTACGTGGCCAACCGAGAGCTACTCCACGTATTCCTCCCTGCACACGGTTAGACGCATACGGCTAGGACCAGCGGGGGTGGTGGTGACCGTATACACTCGGATGGTCAAGTCAGGTTTAGGTGGTCGGAACGGTACCCAGGGGTTGTGCAAAATAATAAGGGGGAGGAGAAAATATATATATGCTTGCTATGGAGTGTTATGTAGTAAGAGTTTCATTACCTTTGCCTCTTGCCAACCCTTGAGTATTTATAGGTGGGATGAACCGTTGGATGTGGGGCACGTGTATACATCTGACGGTATGAGGTGTCTGTTCATAGGCGTCAATCAGCCGATTCTGTAGAGTGGGCGAGTAATTGATTCTCCCGAGTTGAGTTAACATAAAGTTGATAAGTCACATCAACTAGTCTCATGGAGACGTCAAATCAATTTAAACCTTATGGGTAGAAAGGATTTTGACAAAGATCTCTTTCTGAAATTGGCGGAGGATCTTCTGACAGAGGTCCTCGAAGTGCACTTTGCCTCGGCCTCAGGGGCGAGGGCGCTTCGGTCAGTTCAGCAGGATCGCCTATGTCTCGCAGTGTCATTGACATTGGAGAGATTACTTCGGAACCACTTTAAGTGGGTGTCTAGCAGATTGGAGTGTGTGATGGTGGACATTTTGAGGTGGTTCAGATAGGGGCGTAACATGTATCACCACCTAAAAAAAATTGACGAGAGAACTCGCTGAATTCCTAAAGCTTACTACAATATAGTGCTGTGATTGAATTTCGTGAAACTGAAAACTGTATGGAACAAGAGAGAAATGTATCATATGTATATTTACTTTTCCAATAAAATAACAGCAATAGGTAGAGCTATGCGTGAATTGGGTTGTGTTGTTTTGTTTTGTTTTTTTTTTCTTTAATCCAATTCAATATGGTCGATTTGATTTAAAATCAAACAAACACAACTCAATTATTGGTTTAAATCCAATCCAATCCAAAAGGATCAAGCTTGGGCCGGTTTAGGTTGATTTGATTGGTTTGGGAATGGGCCCAATTCAAGTTGTTTTCCATTATTTTTTGTCGAATTTGGATAATGTTTTAAAGTTTGAAACTACTTGAAAACCTCTGTCATATTATCCTATACAATTTTTTTTTAAAAATAATGTATAAATAAGTTTGAAATTATAGAGTATTTTCTTTTTCTTTTTTTTTTCAAATTTTTTGGGATTCGTTCATTCCATCATCTTTAATTTATAGTTTATCGTAAAATAATTTTAATTTGTACATAACATTCATGTAAGTCGGAACATTTGTACATTATAAGACTGTTCGGACAAAATTCGCAAGCGTACGAGATCGTTATACAAATAATAAGATTTGTATGTTAAGAATATTGTTCCCACGAAAAATAAGGTCTAATTTGTAGTTTAATAGTTACTATTAAATTTGAAGTGTGGCAATATCAAAAGAAGTGGTTTGTATGTTTTCTATACTAATGCTAAACTAACAAAGTAAATAAAGTATTTATTTAATATGTGAATGTTTCTATTGGAATCTTGAATTTCTCTATTGCCATTTAATTTAATTCTTAATTCGTAATTTAGTAAATTCATGCATTCAAGATAATCGACAATCCACTATTATCCAATATTCTTTTCCAAGATATGTTAAACCTATATTTAACACGACCTGATCTCATTCCTAGTACGAATTCATATGAAAAACATACATTGATTCACAGGATTATCACACATGGTTGCACGTGTCATAGATATTATTTCTAACATATTGCCCATGCAGTGAGCAGTGATTTTGGCGCATTTTAAACTATTGTGAGTATTTCTATACTACAACAAGCAACTTACTATCTAATTGGTGATCTAACAATAAAATAGTTTAACGAGAATGCAAAACCAATAAAAAAAATCAAGAAATACTGAAATAATTTTCTTGAATTAAAATAAACAAACAACGGGGTTTATCATTCATTCAATACAATAAAAAACTTGGCCTAACATTCTTATAATTAAATTATACTAGAATAATTGGAAACACATCACTCGGAAATAAGAAAAATGGAAGAAGTATGAGAAATCCACGTTCTTGACTCAAATATTGAAACCGGGCTATGAATCTTCAAAATTCTTGTATGATTTAATTTGAATTGATGTATAGATTTGTTCTTTGCCTCCAAATTGTGTAGAATATGATGAAATTTAGGTCGAAGGGAAGTTCTTCACATTCCGATCGAGTTTGGAATTTAAAGGATGCCAAAGAGATTACATTGCATTGTTACCAAAATAAAAATAAGAAAAATAGGATTTTTTTCCATTTTTGTACTGAGGTGTGAGCCTAGTCATATCTACTACGTGCACTTGGCTGGTTTGGGGCGCCTTAGTCACCTCATTTTTTTTTTTGGGGCGCGAGCGCCTTCCCTACAGGATTTTTTCGACAGCCAAATAGTTTCACTATTTTTATCATAACTTTCTCTCCTAATACTCGATTGAGGTGATTCAAAGTGTATTTAAAAGCTAACTCGGAGGGCTACAATTCTTTTAGAAGTATCATTTTTTCAATTCGAAAGTTTGCTATGCCAAAATTGGTCTCAATATGAGGCTAAAAATCTAAAGCATAACTTTTTCGGCTGAAAATTGCTGTATGATAATACTTTGACCATATTTTTTCCCTTTTACTTCTTTCCTCATCCAATTGACCCTTGCACTATCAAATTTTCCTCGTGAGATTCGACGCAACTTTTTGTTATTTGCACTTTAGTTCCCAAACTTTGGATTTGCTTCATTTTAGCCATCTAGCAATCTGATTCCGTTATCTTGTAGTAGCATCCAATTAAATCCTTGGTATCTTCAATCTTTACTTCATTGCCCGTCTCTTCTATGAATTGTTTGCAATTTAGTTATTGATTTATGGATTTTGCCACTTTTCACTATTTTTCCATTCTTTCCTCCAACTCTCCATCAAACATCAAGTTTTACTTATAAAGTATAATACAACACAAGTTAAGTAGTATTCTATCCAAAGAACAGTACAACTCATCATTTAGGATCTCGAATAAGTGTAGAAACTACACTTATTAATGGCATTCTCTTGCCCCACTATTGTGTCTATTTAGGGTTTTCCATTTTAGGTATTGATTTTTTAATTCTTTGAGTTGGGTTAGATTTAATTAATAGCTCGAGATCCAATTCAATTTGATCCGATTCGACCTCAAATTTTATTTTCAACGCGAACTCAACGCAATTGAACATAAAAATCAACTTAAATCGATCGGTTTGGATTGAGGGATTTGGGTTGGTTTTTTCCCAACACTATAAAAAAGGTTCATGGCGCATGCTACTAAAATTGGGCCCATTCATTTAACTAAACTAAAATGTGAATATGGAAATGTAATGAAAGGAAAAATTCATAACTATAAATGTTTCAAAATTAGGTGGTCACATTTATGACATTTGATAAGTTGTGACCTATAATATAATTGTATATATTATGGTTACAGTCACAATATTACACAATTTATGCTCATGATCATACGTTAATCACAAATTACCCAAGGTCACAACCACAAAGACAATTAAATGTTTAGTCAAAAATCACACATTTTAGTAGGTCTTAAATTATCCAATTAATTAGTCAAAATCACTCTTCATCTCATCTCACCTCACCTTACCCCAATTCACTCCACTTCGTCGATACTACCCAAATTATCGCAGCCACCTTCAATCTACCACCATCACCACTTCTATGTCATAGCCAAAGCTATCACCACCTACACATCATATCCACAACTATCATCACCACATCCATGGTCAACACTCCTTCATCTCAAATGCACCATAGGACTATAATAAATCGCCACCACGTTAAGTTGTTTGGCTACAATGCGTGCAATAAAGAGAGAAGCAGAAGCACAACCAAATACGCTCTTCCAGAAGTAGAAGTGGCGATCGTCCACCAAACCACTGCCAACTCTAGAGCCACCACCATTGACCTCTAGATCTACATCAAAATAGGCCTCCACCATTGGCCATAGAGCTTGTCGCGACAGATCAATATGAAGTTGGAAAAAAAAATTGATCATCTACAAGTCTGTCGAAGTTGTAATTCGTCGTCTATTGTGGATGTTTGTCTTTGTAATCCGAAGAATTTATAGTAGACAATACCATTTATATATAATCATGCACTCATGAACAGACAATCCCTAAAACATTCCATAAGCAGTGATGGCGGTGGCTAAATTAATTTTGTATACAAACCTAGTGATTTGAATTTAGGGAAGAAATGTAATAAATGATATATGGAATGGTGTGGTGTGGGATGTATACCTTATTTTTGAAATTGAAACTTAAGATGTAAAGATTGAGGTAATTTTTCGGCGATTTAGAAGACATAACAGGAGGCATGTATGACAAAGTTCCATTTGACTTAATATCTAAAGTTTCACCGCACAGTATAGGCCAACTAGAAAGCCATATAAAACTACTTTGGAGGTTTTAGCATGTAACCCATTAATTACCAAACAAGAAATTTGGCCCATTATGACTTTTTCCGACGCAACACCATGACGCACATTTGCTGGTAGACAAAATGGGGCTGTTCTGCAACCCCACCCAGGCCACTCTCACACACTGTGGTTCCCGCCAAAAACTCCACCACAGACGTCCTTGTCCTGGGCACTTCTCGACTCGTATTCTCAGAAAATGTCAATGTCTGTTTACAGGTGATTTGTTGGATCTTTTAGTTTATTTTAAATCATTTTTGCGATTTTCCTGAATTATATAGAACTCGAGATGTGTTTCAAATTCGAGATTTTTTTTCCCATAATCTCTGAGATTGTTTACTTATTTTTTGTAAATTTACAGTTATCACCACTATCCCTAACATCTTAATTGATGTGGTTTTATTTTATTTATTTGACTTCTTTGATTAAAATTAATCACGTTAATATAAATATGATAAATATCAATTTTATTAAAAGTTTATTGATTTTGTAATAAAGCAAAAAATTCAATACACCAGAAACTCTGAAATCAATGTGAAATAAGTTTATCGTGCCAAAATTAAGCTAAATTCAATGTTGGAAGAAGGATTTCTCTGAAGTTAAATTTCCATAAATAGTATATATTGAGTTACCAAAGAATTCGAAAAACCAGCTGAAAAAATTGAGCTCAAATCTGAATAGATTCTGTTGCATTTACTGAAACATACACAAATTATTCTTGATTTGAAGTGTTTACATTTTAGTTCAAGCTTTACTCAAGGTTACATGCTCAATATCAGTAGAAATCATTTACTTAAATGGTTATGCTGTCGATGATTTTTGTGCATCTTGAAACACAAATACTAAAACGATTTCTTGATGGCACACATAGTTATGTATGCTAGAAGCTTCCCCTTGAGTGCTTGATGGACGCTGTGATACTAAGTAAAACGTTCGAAAATTAACAGAATATAATTTTTGAAACTATCTCTAGAGATCGTTTGTTGATATAAAGGCTCTTGAAGATTCAGATAATCTATTAACTACAACTCAATGATACAAAGTCAACTACACACTTTCATGGACTAATCAATTTAAGCTGTAAAACAACTCAATGGTAGTTGGTTGAAGGGAATTTTGAAAAATAAGCCACAAAAGGTCAACTTTAATTAATTGATATTGAATTGGCAACATAGCTGTCGTGTTGTATTGGTTATCTCACACTAATTTTCAGTTCTTTAAAGCCTAAAGATGTTTGCTTTGATTTGTGTTTAACTAAAAGGTGGAGTATTCAAGATAAAATTTACTCTCCCAGTCAATATACACACCTAGAATAAAACAACGGAAAAGGATAGGCATAGAGCATGTATTGGGACGTGTTTATAAACGGTTTAGATTATATAGAATTGAGTGGTGAATAAGTAGGTACTACATGTAGATTCCTTGAAATGTGCGGATAAAGAGTGACTAGAGTGTTTATAGGCTTAATTTGCTATTATTGTTGTATAAAAATATTTTGGATTTAAAAACTAAATAGATCGTCATTGAATGTTGAAACAAAAATAACTACCATAAAATGTTGATATTTGTTTGTTACTTAATATGCTAATCGCATGCATGCTTTATAAACTAATGTATTACTTCTTCTGGCTTCATTTTATTAAAATTTTAGCCTGTTCACCGCATGAGAAACAACTGAATGTATATTGGAAACAAAAATGTTCTTGGAAATTCAATTTGTTTGCTAAATCTGTAAAGACATCGTCTTACTGAATGAAATTCAATAGCATTGCAAATTTATCAACGTTTCAGCTTACTGCAGATTCTTTTGAGGAAGATATGCCGATTTTGGATAACTTAATATAGGATTTTATTATTATTTTATCTTAATTCTTTGCAATTCATCCTGCAGATTTTTATCAGGAATAATTGAATACATTTTTTGTCCCTTAGAATCTCTTGTTCTTGGACTGGAAATAATAATTCATTGTTACAACCTTGAATGAAAGATATCTTTTTAAATAAAACAAGTAGCATTATTATAACAGCTTGCTGTTTTTGACTTTTTCTGTGCTGGCATTGTGCTGGAAAAAGACCTGGATGCTCAATTCTTTTAAATAGACAAAAGAATATAAATTTGGCACTGATTTCTCTAAATTCACTTAATGAAATCAGATATTCAGCAAATTTTACACTCGGTGCATTGTTCTGTTTACAATACAGGAGAAATGGAGACAGGATAATAAACAAAAATATAACTTAACTTTTGTTCTTTAATACTGTCTAATCCTCCCTACTGAATATGCCATCACAATCTGGAAGATCCAGAACTTTATTGATAGTTCCTTGAACAAATATGATGTTTGCAGTTCAGGAGAAAAAGAAGAAGAAGAATAAGAGAAATTCATGTGGATTTTCAAACTTCGTTAGTATGGGCTCAAAATTATGTTCATCGGGGTTGGAAGATTTCGAATTTAAAATTTACGCAAATACTAACCACTTAATCTTCAAGAACTGAAGGTACATTTGGTAGCATCTTGCAATTTCGTTTTGAAATACTGTAATTTTCAAGATTGAACTTTTGATCTTAATATTTCTCTTCTTTTAGCTATACAGAAACATTATCACTAAACACTGCTCATTTAATGATCAAGCTGCTACCTCCATCAGCTTCCAGATTCAGAAATGCTTTGCAGAGATGGTCGCCACGTTTTAGATCGTATAGCAGTTAAATTCGTTGATCCTGACCTTTGCCGATGACTGTCGTGTCTCACAGGCTGCAAACATGGTAATATCATTTTTATAGAAATGTACAAAGTCTTCTTGAGATGTTATGAAATGCTCTGTGTTGTGATTTTATCATCAAGAATGAATAACCCTTTGTTCACGGTTGTGTTACTGTTGACCTTTCTTTCACCCCTGTTGTCTAGAGAGGCCGAATCATTTGATAACAGCATGTTTTGTAGCGGATTGGAAAATAGTCGACATAAGGAATAAAAGAAGTTAAAAAATCTTGTTTATTAGTGTTATTCGAGCCTAGTGTGTCGTGTCAAATAATTTTATGATACTTACCAAATCTCCAGCGTATTACTTTTGTCAAAAATTCGCAAGGAAAATTGCCAATTTAGCGATACGTTTTCAAGTTTATGACCTTCTATTTCTTTGCATATAACTTTATTGAAGCAAATCGAATTTACCTCATCATTCTTCTCCCCTGCAGATATTCCAGTTTCGGATTCGCAGATACGATTCTGCATTTCTGCCACTGGAGTTTGTTCTGCTGAATCCGGCCGTTTTGTCTTCATTTTCGCGTGTTTCTTTGCTCTCAACACTTTCGTAACCTCTGTACACACAAAGAATTGAATAAAAATTCCAGTTCATGTTAGGTCAAGATGATTGAATAACACTGGACGGTACTACAGAAGGAAAAAAAGGGTATCTAGAATTTGTTGGTACGATTTATTACGGGTGATGAAGCAGATCATGAATTCACCTTGTGTTGTGACCAGTCGATAAGCTCGGCCGAGAACTAATGTGTCAGTTGGCCGGAGAAGCTTAACACGCGTAAAGCGCACCGTCTTGTCATCCGAATTTCTTTCTCCGTCGACTGGCAAAGGTATTATGAGAGAAACGTAATGTCCTGGGTTCATTTTCATCACCTCGCTTGCTGACACCGGCCAGTACATTCTCTCCTGTTGGCCATTTGGATGTTGTATCACAAGTGCTGCAGCATCAACAGCTTGACAATTCCCCATTCTCTCTCTCTCTCTCTCTCTCTCTCTATCTTTTCTTCTCTGTAGATAATCAGTTTGTATGCGTGGAAATATTTCTGCGGAACAGGAAGATAGGAGGTGAAGCAACCAAAGGTCTCTTTCTAACAAGTAAGCCCCCCTCCTCCACCCCGCCCACCTCGAAGCATGGTAAAATAGGTCTACTTCAAGCCAGCCAGCCGCCCCTCGATTCCCTTTACCCAACCAACTTATGATTTATATTCCTATTGTAAATATTCCTGTATAATGATATTTATTTATTTGTATGTATTGTTTCGGGGGAAAGGTTCTTTCTACACATGAATTTGACAAGTATTTTTGATAAATAATTATGACCTTTAATTTAAGCAAATGTAACGATGAGTACAAATTCATGTGTAAAAAGAATGCTCCCTTAGTTTAGGTATTTATATTTTATTATCTTTACGTTAGGACCAAGAGGGGCCGGCAATGTTGCTTAGGTTTTGGTGGATCGCCACGTGGTTAATTATACATCAAAGGTGGTGGTGGTGATATTTTAAGGGCACTTCTCATTGGTTTTGGATGATGTAAAATAATTTTGACTCTACTAGTAAAATACTTTATTTTTAACTTCAACTTTTTTGCCTATGATGACAAACATGCTCATGAAATTTCACTTTTTGGTCTATTTTCTTTTGTTATAATCAGGACGCCAATATGATCGTAGGTCAAGGGTTCAAATCTATTTTGATAGCATAATATTATTTAGTACTAGTGATGTTAGAGCACCAGTTTAAGTGGTCACACTTGATATGTCCAATTAAATGAATCATGTGACATTGTATTTAAATGAATCTATCATTTAATATCATGCAGTTGTGACATAAATTAGTACTTGACATCATCAATGAATGTTTAGTAACATTTTTTATTTTGACATAACTATGAGGTACCAGGAGGCACTCAATGGACTTTTTTTTTTTTTTTTTTTTTTTAATTTAGTGAAATATCTTTGTAGATTTGAATGGATGTAAAAATGACCTTTTGCACAACATAGTGTAGGTTTTTGCTATTTTTATATTTTTCGTAGATATGAATTTCGTAATTTTGAATCACTCGAACGATAAGGCCATCGATAGAATTGGAAGGGTTTCCTATTGGAGAAGGGCTATATGGATTAAGTGGAAGTGTATGAATTCCCATCGTGTAAAGACTTTCTTTGATTTTAAAACATTCATATAAATAAGTAAAAACCTTGTTCTTATTTTTACTTTGGTATCGAACGTATGCGATTTAATTTTTCTCATAATTAATTAGTTAGACATGTTGGACACTTCACTAGATCTATTGATTTTGCGAAGTATAAGTCAATTACTTGGCAAGTCATTTTAGGATAAGTTTAATCAACCAACAATAGTTAATATTTTCTCGAATATCATTAACTTAGTTTCACAAAAAAAAAAAAAAAAAATGACTTCGTCCAATAAAACAAACTTTCAAAATTATCACAAAACATTTCAAATCATTGATTGATAGATTTTGACATTTAAAATGTAAATAGGACTGTGTTACCTATGCAAGTCTTTTTGCACAGGGTCTGTACAGGTACACACACATGGGGTCCACCCCCATGTGAGAGTCTATATACAGACCTTGTGCAAAGGGGTAGGTGGAGGGGGCTTTTCCCATGTAAATATTAAGGACCAAAATTAGTACTAACATAAAATCAAATAAAGGTGTTCATTAAAGATTCCGTTGTCCCTCTACCATCACCTTAAACGGCCTTAATCTCTTGGCTACAAATACAAATATACAATGTAAACAACCTGACTTATAATTGTATATTGATGGCCATCCTTTGTTCTTTCCTTATTTACATTTTACAAAATAATTTTAAACTTGGAAAAATTAATGTTTACCTAAAACATGCTGTTGTCGAGTTTATATCAGGTGATGTTATGTGTACAAATGAAGTTTACAAAACATGAGTTGACAATATCTATATCACTCATTTCAAAACCAAATTTTGAAATCAAAACAAATCAATAGCATAGATCTTGTCAACACTTATTTTGTTAACGAACTTTGTCAACCTACTTTGTACGAATAAATTAATTGTTATATCAATCCATAAGTATGGAGTCACTTTCATCTTTAATAAAAACTGGATAAATAAATAATTTCCCATTAAAAAATTATAATTATTTTTCTGAATTCAATATTAATTCGTGAAAATTTCACCTGAGACCCTTAACCTTTGTAAACGTGCAAACAGGCCTCCAAACTTCAAATATTTGCACTATCTACCCTAAACGGGTTTCCCTATTGTCTCGTCCCTCTGCAGGGCCCCATCGTTACTCACAGCCCATCGGATTCCTTTTCTCTTCATTTTATTTATATTGATAAAATCATTAGTGTCTATTTATTTTATCCTCACATGCATGCCCATTTAACGATGACACTCAAGCTGTAAAATTTAGGAATCCATTTACACGTTTAACAAAGGTTAGGGATCTCTAATGCAATCTTTTCTTTTAATTAATAATTAAGCAGTTCCATTGCATTAAATATTAAAAAAAATCAATTAAAAATTATTTAACATAAACCGAATATTAAAATAACACACAAATAGTAAAAATTAACTTTTATAATGCTTTGTGCCTATAAAATTCCACTTATAGCAAACAACTAAATATTTAACTATCAAAAATATATTTTAAGTAGCAAAATTCACAAGTTCATAGGCTCCTGCATCTTCAATTGTTAACTGATCATTTAATATATTTTTGAAATAAAAGTAATTAGAAGTTGCTTTTATAAAAAATAATAATAATAATAATAATTGACATTATTAAGATCTTGTTGTCATCAATATTTTTATATACTACTTAGAAAGTCGGATCTGTCAGCATGAAGATTAGTCTTAAGATGCTTTAATAAAATAATTGACATTATTAAGAACCTCAAACTTTATTAAAATGTTGCCTTTAAGCTTAAGTGATTTGGAATATTTAGTAAAAAGTAAACACTTATGTAATTATATTATAATATGGAGAATTAATTATGTCAAAAGTGGCTACATCTTTTTAAGCAAACCCTAGCCAGCCACTTCCAAAATTCGAGAGAACTTAAACTCAAAGCAAATTCATCTTAATTGCTTTGTTTGAGAGTTGAGTTTTGATACTTTTTATGCAGTGGAAAATGAGATCACGAAGTCATTTATGTATTAGAGAATTCATCTTTTAGTTAGAGTGCGTTTGATTGTCAATATTTTTCATGAAAAACATGTTTTTTCATTCAAATTCCTACATTTGTACTGTTTGATTGCCATTTTTTCTAAGGAAAACATTTTCCTACTTTTGGTCACGTGATCAAATTTTCCTCAAAATCAAGGAAAATATTTTTTTTAGGTGGAGTAGGATTTTATTTTTCACAGAATTCCTACTTTTGGTTCCCGTCCCACGTTGCTAATATCGCATAGAGTGAGGAGCTAAAGGAAGAATTTGCTCGAGGTACAATAACAAAGAAATAATGAAAAGTAATAACTATATAGATATGAGCATATACGTGTAATACATATGTACTCATATTCGTCGACACCTATAAGTTGAAAAACCCTAAATCCAGTCGATATTTTGACTCTTAGTAAACAAGATTCACCTTGAACAACTGCAAACTCTCCATGCTTTGAAATATTTTTACTCACAAGTACTATTAACCATGTCTTGATAATGTGAGTCTACGCAAGCCATGTGAGATGTTGGGGATCTTAGTTTGAATACATTAAATATGAAATGGACTATTGCCTGTCCAAACATGACCTAAGTAGGGGACTACATTTTCTTTATATTTATTGGAAGGGTTTTAACTTCTTGTGGCCAGTAGGCATTGCCAGCCATTAATAATAAATGCTGATTGTCTTTAGTTTTCTACTGTTTGAACAAATTTCCTAATGAGAATATATTTTCCACTTAATCTGATTTTGGATTGTACTATGTAGGGTACATAAGTTTAAAAACATTCTGAAAGTCTTTAGATTTGTCAACATAACAAACATTAATTTTTAGGTAAAGTGTGATGTGCAATAATCAACAACATTATTTAGAGAGAGAGAGAGAGAGAGAGAGAGAGAGAGAGAGAGAAATTTCTATTGAATATGAACATGCAACAGTGGTTAATTATACTATACCGTTGACCTTTTTCAATTGTGCTATGTATACAATTAGGGTTGACAATCTCGATTGATAATTAGACACATGGGAGGAGGTCCACGCTGAATAAAAAAATAGTAGATCTCTCCTCCTGTGAATGCATTGTCAACCGGGGTTATCAATTCCGATTGTACAATAAGAATAATTCGACTTTTTTTTTACCCCTTTTGTACTATGCATTGGATATTAAGTCCCTTTTGGACCCCATGTTTTGAAATGAAAATGAGTCGAATAGTATTTCTTTTTTTTTTTTTTTTTTTGAAAAATGAATAGTTGTTAAAGAAGAAAAAAATTTCAATTTACGTGTATTATTCTATTATGGAAAATTGTGTGATTGAAAATAGGAAAAAGAAAAATGAAATGAAATGAAATTTAATGAGGGCTAAATAGGAGCTAAAGCGTATTGAAACCTTTTAGTTATTAGGAAATCCTATAATATTAAGTGAGCAAAACTCTCGAATTGCAGTAAACTATTTTAAACTAAGTGTTCTTTACTTGCAAGTTTTTATTTTTTCATTTTTTTTAATAAGAGATCAGATGTTTACTTACTAAAAATTTATTTAGTAAACCTTCCATGGAGTTTAAACAGGCAGTTCACTTAGGACATATCTATGTTATATTTAACAATCTTGAACGCAATTAATGAAGATTTTATTTTATTTTATTTTTAAATATTAATTGTATGATTTAATTTATCAATGTTACCGACCAAACATGCCCTTAGTGGGCAATTTGTTGTTTGGTTGCTTTCTCCACATTCTTCCCCTTTATTATGAAATTAATACATATAGCTATGGTGTGTGTTGAAGAATTATTAATAATTAAAAGGCGAGGCGGCTAGTAAAAAATGGTGTTTTAAGATCATCATGACAATGGAGGAAAATAAAAATAAAGCATGTGGGATTATAGATAAAGATTAATGTTATTTGCAGCAATTCATTATTACAGTCATCCTACGTAGTATGCATGTGATGGTTGGTGATTTGACATATAATGCACTAAAAAACTACCACATTAATGTATCAAATCACTAACCATTACATGTAAATCACATAGGACGACTACGATAGAGAACGACTATAGATAGCATTACCGTAGATAAATTATTGTGTTTAGTTAACTACTATAATTTAATCATTGTTTAATGCAACAAATAAGATTTTAAGTTGTTTTCACAATTTACGAGTTTTTTTGCACATAAATGGGAGTGATATTTGCTGTGGATAGCGGGCAACTTTGGACTTTAGCCCAAGTCAATCCAAGCTGTTGAGTCACATGAATATGCCTTATTTGAGCCCTATTTTGANNTTAAATTGTTTTCTTTTGTTGTTTTTTTTTTTCCCGGGGGGGGGGGGGGGGGGAGATTTTTGAATAGTGTATTGATGACAAATGTGCGTTTTGAAAGAAAGAAAAAGTTTTAGTTTTGCATATAATAATATTTTATTAAAAAAATGTGTAATCGAAATGATGTCAAAACACTGTTGAAAAATCCATTTTTTTTTTCTCTAGATAATGAGTCTCAAACAAGAGTATATGAGTCGAGTGTAAAACAAAACTTGTCATCGGCTTTCATCGTCCCCACAAGGCTACAACTATAGCATGAATCAAAATCAATGAATCATTTACCATTAACTAAATACCCCCATTAAACAACATTAAAATAATCAAATGTAAAGCAAAATTCTTTATTATCTATTGAAACATTTAACCTGGTAATGATCCTTAAAAAAGATAAATGCATCTGGTGCTGATGAGAATCATTACGTTAAAGTAATCGAATATTGATTTTCTAATTTGGATGGGACTCATCTCAGGAAAAAATAAAATAAAATAATAGAGAGAGAGAGATTGAAAAGTATATCTTTTACTAAATTCTACATTCCTTATCTTTACTTTGGGACTGAGTAATTCAAATAAATAAATATATTACTTTTAACTGTTTGAACTTTTAAATGATATAACATTTTAATATAGTAGCAAGGTAGGTAGGGGTGGGCGTGGGTTGGGATGGATCGATTTTTGCTCCAACCCAAACCCAACTCAACATAATCGGTTTGATCGAAATTTAACTCAATCCAACCCGTGTAAAGGTTGAAACCTAATCCAAGATTGGGTTGGCCGGTTTGGAACAAATTGTCAATAATTGATATTTCCCTGCACAAGGAATGGTTGTATTCATAGCCTTGTAATTTGTACGACAATTTTTTGTGCTTAAACGGAGCAAGAGTCACAGAGAAGATGCCTATCTAAATGGATTGTGTTGCGTTCGTGTGTGGTTGATAGTTGAACTCTAGGTAGCAGAGAGAGTTGATGGATTCAGTAGAGCCCATTTATCTGTCCATCGCCCACAATGAGTTAGGCAGGCCCATTAAAGTCAGTGAGTAAAAATAGAACATTTGAATTATTATCCATCAACCTTATACATTGTGATTTGAGAAATTCGATATAATCATATGTCTATTAGAATTTATAATGGGATTCTTGTTATAATTTTATGAAACTCTAAATCTTAAAAAATAGCGATATTACGTTTAGGCGATTTATTTCTCTTTCCAATTTTATTTATTTTTTTTTTTTAAATAGGTGGGTTGGATTGGGTCGATTTTTATGACTTAACCCACAACCCAACCCACCTACATAGTCAAAAAACCGAACCCACTTAAAAACTTTGGATGGGTTCGGTCGGGTTTTGCCCACCATCTAGTAAAATTAATTTTTGGATTAAAATTTTCGGTTACTTGATTATGAAAATTATGCACGCAACAACTTCAAATATCTAAAATAATGAATTCAATTACCACATAAGGGATTAGCTAGATAATATTTTTAAGAATTTAAACTAGGGCTGGACAAATCTTTCGAACCAAACCGACTGAACCGAATCCGACGGTTCTTGTCAAATTAAATACCCGAACGGGTATCTGAATTGAGAACCGACGGGCACGGTTCGGTTCTCGATTCTAGATCGAGAACCGAATAAGAATCAAATCTTTCTCATTTTTTTTTATATTGAGTAAATCAAATTATTTTAATTTTAATTTTTTCTAAACAAATTAACAATTTCTAAATCCAAATTTTTTGTCCAATAATTTGTTTCATTTCTAATTTTTTAATTTTTGGCCTAATTACCCATTTATTGTATCATTTCTTAGCCCAATAAGATTAAATCCACTAAATAACCCTAAACACCAACACTAAAGGGCATGACGTTGTCTCGACTCTCGCAACCTCGCTAACATTCCAAAACCTATACAATTGTTGGCCGACGCTGTGACCTCCGATCGAAACTATGACCTCCGCCAACCGAAACTTTGACTGTAGCGATCATTTGAACAAAATAGTCTACTAGTCTCTGACATTTCAAAACCATTGAATGTAAGTATTTATATAATGTTGTTATAAATGTTAAAAAATTTAATTATAGCATAGAATCAAATGGAACCAAATCGAACCGAACTGAACCGAATGAAACCGAACTCGAACAGTTCCATAGTTATATTTGGGCTCGACGGTTCTATTTACTAAATACCCGAAAATTCGAACCGAACCGAACCGACCATCGCCCGCCCCTAATTTAAACTGTTAAAGTAAGTGATTTAAAATTAAAAAATTGAATAAATACTCTAACATCAAGTTTGTAACTTTTTAACCAATATCATTTGATCAAATTATAAACAATTGGCTCTGGAAAGTATTTCATCGTAGTGAAATTCAAAAAATGAATATAAAACATATTTTCTACCATTCTTAAATTGAAACAAATGACTGAGGCCATTCTCTGATTTTATTTTCAATATTTTATTTTTCTTATTTATATATTGATAAATGTATCACAATTAAACGTTTTTTTATGAACTAAAAAAATAAGCTAATTACATTGTTTTGTTCGGTGCAAAAATGATTACATCTTACCATCGTTTGCCACAAAACTCATTATCACGTTATTTGTTCAAGGAGCAGAATATAGCATTTCTTTAAGATTGATATTCATTAATATGTTTACGAATAATTGATTAGTACTACAACGAATTGTAACTTCAAAGATGGAACTTATGATATTCTAAAGATGCAAAAAGGCATTGAGTAATTACTTGAATCATTTAGTTTATTTATTAACTTTTCGTATGTGAAAATTGAGTTGATAGATCTTAAATATGAATTGTGTTAATCAATTTACCGAAACAAGAAAGACTTGCAAATTTAGTTGTGTAAGACAAAAATGGTGTTCATGAAATTGTGGAGTTCAATAAATTTCTGGTTGCAACATGTGTCGTCCAATCTGAAAAAGGTACGGGCTCTTTTGCAGTTAGAAGAATCACTTCTTAAAACTTTTATACCACTCCGATGGTGTCTCATGAGAGACCTTTTCGGGTTCTTAAATGGGCTAAACCTGCAGTTGGTAGAGTAAAACTCAATGTAGATGGGAGTTGTTTAGGTGATCCGGAAAAGGCTGCTGGTGGGGGTGGTGGGGGTTTTTCTTCTTTTTTTGTCTATGGTTCTAACAATGAAGCGGGTTCTTATTGATGGACTGACCTTGTGTTAGGATTTGGGAATGGATTGTACTATGCGTACATTGGGGGTGCCATAAGGGTGTCCATAATGGACACCTGGCAGCCCCTATTGGAGAGGCGCCTAAGCCCACCTCGCCCCCCCCCCCAATGTACAAGGGGAATAATCCTTTGGAAATAAATCAGGTGGATATTGAATGAGATTCTTTGCTAGTGGTTTCTTAGATTTTGGCAAGGAAATATAGGGATTTTTGGGAAGTTCGAATTGAGCTTTTAAATAAGTTTGATTTCCACGTTGTGCATCAGTGTAGAGAAGCTAGTCAAATGGCGGATGAATCCCTTATGGCACCTCCAATGTACAAGGGGAATAATCCTTTGGGAATACATCAGGTGGATGTTGAATGTGATTCTTTGCTAGTGGTTTCTTAGATTTTGGCAAGGAATTATAGGGATTTTTGAGAAGTTCGAATTGAGCTTTTAAATAAGTTTGATTTCCACGTTGTGCATCAGTGTAGAGAAGCTAATCAAATGGCGGATGAATCCCTTATGGCACCTCCAATGTACAAGGGGAATAATCCTTTGGGAATACATCAGGTGGATGTTGAATGTGATTCTTTGCTAGTGGTTTCTTAGATTTTGGCAAGGAATTATAGGGATTTTTGGGAAGTTCGAATTGAGCTTTTAAAGAAGTTTGATTTCCATGTTTTGTAAGTATTATACCCTAGGTCCAATCAACTTTGAACATAAATACTTGTATATATAATTAATGCAATTTAATGGCAGATCTATTATTTAATTAATAAACAATTAAATAAATAATAGAGCCCGTAAATTCAAATTTTCGTAATTTGTTAATCACAAGGAGTTGTGATTGTGAGATATAAATTACATCTGATTGAATCTTAAATCGTCTGCGGTCGTAAGTAATAACGAGATACGGATATCGTTATTACGGATAGACCATCACATGTGACATTTCTTACTTATGAAGTAAGTAGCTGATCTCATAAGTTAAAGTGTGGTGACACTTAAATGACACGTGGATGTTTTGTTATAGAACAAAACATTGGAAACCCGTCGAGAGATTTCACATGGATAACTATCTGAGTGTCAGTGGTTAATTTCTAACGTTCGGTAGTGGAATTGGTCCTTAGACTTGAGGTCATCATGGTACCTTATATGAGGACAGACATACTTTGGCGATGTTGGATGTTGCTCTGCAAAGGGACGCTAATACGACATCGTTTGGGTACGTTAAGAATCGTATGAAGGTTGTGATTGACCAATAAAGGATTCGTCACTCTTAGTTAGTAGGAAATTATGATCTGCGTTTCATTCAATTAAATCGATAACGAAACCCTTGGTCAAGGTGTACTCATAAGTCGAAAAGGAGTTTTCGACTTATATTGATTTAATAGTGGAGTGAAAGATATGATCGATATTCGGGATTAACACAATTCCATATCTCGTTATTGATCGAATTATATTGATGAAAGGATTATAGTTTCACGGTAAACGAACGAGTTTGGTTTTGTTATACCACGTGACATTTCGCGTCATATGTATTGCCCTGACATATTGCTAGTGTCAATTTGGGACGGCGAGTGTGAATTGATGATAAATTAAAAGAGTGTTTTAATGTATCAATTTTGATTATATCAAAATAATATCTCACGTCGTTAGGTATCGTGGTCGGGAACCTAATGAGTCGTACACAAAAGAGAATTGGAAGATTGCAAATTGCCAATTGGTTAATTTAACAATCGTTAGATAAATTAATTAATTGGATTTGTTATTTATATTCTCGAATTAATTAATTGGATTAATTAATTCACGGACCTAGTTTAATTAAATGGATTAATTAAATATTGAACTGGACCGGGCCGACCCCGTTTGGGTTTATATAAATACATGGCTAGGGTTTGAGATCCATATGATTTTCATTATTCTTGCTGACACAAGAGGAAAACCCTGGTAGCTGCAATCTTGTTTTCTGTATGGATCATCGTTAGAAGTTGGACAATTGGACAGCTGCGGGTGGCGAATCAAGATTGTTAGAACGAAAAGAAAAGCAAAAGGTTTGCAGAATTCTTCAAAGGAACAATCTTTATCACGATTTCTATCTAAACACAAAGAGATTTTCGATGGAAATCGAAATAATTTAATTTTTCGCTATGCATGTATAAGTAGATTCCCAACAGTGGTATCAGAGCCTACTTTGTGTTTGTTAGAAATTGTTTTGTATGTTGGAACAATTAAATATTAATTGTTTTTCTTGTTTTAGCGATTAACGAAATAAATAATTTTTCATATTCAAAATTAGATTTTGAATAGAAATTATTTTTGGATTGGAGAATTAATAAGGTATAACAAAAAAAAAATTGAGGGGTGGGATGCCGACAGCAATAGTTGCTGTTGGCATTGGCATTGCTGTCGACGACAGATGCTGCTGCTAAGAGTAGCGGCCAGCGGCGCAAAAGCGCTGCTGGGGCGACCGACAATGGCCCGTCGTTGGGTTATTACGGTGGCACCGGTAATGGCGCCGCCAACCAAGAGTAATTAAAAAAAAAATTGGTTGAATTTTCTAAGGTTAAACAATCGGGTGAGATGCATTGGAGGCGGGGGCTTCTGATGCAATTTATGAAATTGCAAGCTCCCATTTGCAATATCCATTCTGGGGTCCGTTTGTAAGTTATTTAAGTAAGGAACCGTTTTGCATTATTTGATATTGAGGACCCTTGTAATTTCACTTCGGTGGTAAATGTGTAAATATTAAAATAAGGACCTTTTTCATAATTTCAAAAATCGGAGGGCCTGTTTGGTATTTTTAAAATGGGTCAAATTTTGAATTTTCAAAGATGTATTGAGTTTTAAATTTGGAGGTGTTTTACATTTGATTCCCAAACGAATTTGATCCATAATTTTAATTTTGATCCAAATTAAAATTTTATTTAAAATTGACGACATTTTATATTTTCGTTAAAATTAGATTTTGACTTAAACATTAAACTTTGACCCAATTGAATTTTTATTTTATTTAAGAGTGTTATCCTAGATTAAAATATTAATTCAATTTAAATTAGAGTTTGACTTTAATTTAATACTTAATTAAAATTTGATTTTAATTAATTATTCACCCGAATATATTCTTGTAATTAGAATTGGATTCTAATTTCACATTTAATTAAAATTTGATTTTAATTAAATTGTCTCGCCCTAAATTTCTTTTTGGAATTAGAGTTTGACTCTAATTTGCTATTTAATTAAAATTTGATTTTAATTAAATCCATTGACCCTATTATTTGGTCCAATCAGAGTTGGACTCTAATTTGGTATTTCATTAAAATTTTGATTTTAATTAAAATTAATTCACCCTAAATATTGGAATTAGAGTTAGACTCTAATTCTGTTATTTAATTAAAATTTGATTTTAATTAAATTCAACTGCCTTAAAATTTGAAATTAGAGTTTGACTCTAATTTGATATTTAATTAAAATTTGATTTTAATTAAATTATCCCGCCCTATAATTGTTGAATTAGAGTTGGACTCTAATTCGGTGTTTAATTAAAATTTAATTTTAATTAAATATGCCTACTAATTAAATAATTGGTTAATATGATTAATTAATTATTTAATTGCTTCGATCCTTTTGTCTAAAAGAGTTTAGACGATTTAATTGCTAGAAATTTGAAACTTATTTGCATATAATATTAGATATTATATATGTGTACATTTATGTGATGAATGTATTATTAGTGGATGATTATGGACTCCACCATATGGATGTGTTGAATGGTTGAATTTTATTCTTGTTGTTTTCTGGGTCTGCGAGCCCGTTATTATTGTTATTATTTTGGGCCTACGAGCTCTTGATCATTTTGGACCTTTGAGTCCATTATTATTATTGTTGCTATGGGCTTGCGAGTCCAATTTCTTTTAGGCCTGCGTGCCAACTAGTATAGGATACATGTTGCAACTGGACTAATTGAAGAAACAAGAAGAGGAGGAGACCATGGAGATGGTGCATTGATACTGTTCAATGCTACCCCCTAGGAATTGACCAACTAGTCTTAGCTTGTTGAGTACACTCAATGTTGGTCTATTAGGGATATGTTTGACAATATGAAATATTAGATATTTCTGAATGATCGGTTTGATTTAATTAAAATTTATCTTTTGTTAAGTACACTCAATGAGATAAATTTTAGAGGCATGTTAAGCTAACACATAAGATGTGTGAAGACAAAGATTTGTCAGCTTAATGATCAGGGAGTTGTATGGAGATACAATTGGTAATAGTATCTGCCCAAATGTTATGTTAGGGCTTGTTGAGTATACTCAAGGTCTTAATATAATAGATGGGATCCCAACCCACTGGGAGTCAAGCATGGACTCCATAAATTTATGTAAGAGGGTCATAAATTTTAATTAAACAGTGGGAGCATAATTAATTTAATAAAAGTCCATGTTAAATTAATTGATGTATTTTATATATTATTCTTTCTTTTTCCGTCATTTACACTTATTGAATCATGAGTAACCATGTCTATTTGAATGACATACTAGATGTCGACAACCAAACTAGATTTTCTTAATTGACACAGCAATTTGAGAATTGTTCTCATGCATGAGAAAATCGGTCACGTCCTTGAGTAGCCATTTTCAGAGACACCTGTTGATGACTCGATTAAAGAAGAGGTGGCTACCGAAATAAACGCAGTGATGACAATAGTCTGCAACGTATGTGATACTTGCAACTATGTCAATGAATTACAAAAGCAACTTGAGAGTATAGATGTTAACACATAATTTTTTATTACAAAGAGTTGTATGATAATAATCATGTGTGGAAGGATATAAGACTTCCAAATAACTATACCGGTGTAAAATGACAGAGTAATCTTCAATCGATACTTAGACACTGAAGATGATTAACGTTGAGAAATGTCTCAATTGAGTTCAATCTTAAACCAGGAACTAAGTAGTGACTTGATCTCTGTCAGAGAAAGCTATTCATAACTAATTATGAATTTAACGTGAATAAGTTTGAATGCACAATTATTGAGTTGCTTAACATGCTTAAGATTGTTAAGCCTAACATCAAAGTTAGTAGTGGGCAAGCCATTGATTTCTCTAAAGATATTAAGAGGAAGTCTAAAGGGGCTTTGTGAAAGCGCCCAATATGGTTAAGACCATCAAAGCGAAGGACAATACCAAATCTAATGACCCTTGGTTTCATTATAGAATGAAAGGTCATTGGAAGGAATATTACGTGACTTATGTCTACTTCAAGAGTTTCTTAGGTATTTGATACCAGATGTAGATCTCATATTTATACAAATATGGAGAAATTAAATAGAAGTAGACTACTGCGAAAGGAAAAAGTTAACATACACGTTGAAGATGAGCAAATGTTGCTGCATTGCCTGTACGAGCATACTTCTTGCCGTTGCTTTTTGACTTAGTAATGGAATTAGAGAAATGTTGTTTTGTACCCACCATAGCTGGAACATTAAAATGAATTTTATGTTCAGACATGAACCAATTTAATGTTAACGACAATTGTTGTTCCTGCATATCTTGATTAAGATCTTAATAGTTGTGGTAAGTTACAAAATAACATTTATATTCTAAATACTAAGAATTCTATAATGAGTATAGAAATTATAAGGCATAAATGCGATAATCTAATTATTACCAAAATCTGGTATGACAGACTTTGTCATATAGATGAAATACAATTCCAAGGTAACATAAAGATGTATACTTGAGATTAATTGATTTTGACAAGTATAAATTATGCATGTCTGGCACAGTGACCAAATCTTCTTTTACTTAAAAAGAAGAAAGATCAGTATAATTACTGGTCTAATGCATAGTGATGCATATGGATTCATGTCAATCAATGTCAGGTAATGTTTCTCTTATTTCATCAATGATCATGGATACTTGATGAATACTCAAACATGAAACTCTTGAAAAGTTCAAGGGATTCAAACTAGAAGTAGAAAAACAAATAGGTAAAGATACCCTCACATTAAGATTCGATCAAGTGAGAGTATTTTAAAGATAAAATTTAGATTATCTAAGAGAGAATGAGATTCTCTTGCAGTGGACTCCTCCATATACACTGCAGCATAGTGGTGTATCTAAAAGGAGGAATCGTTAATTATTAGAACAAGCCATATAAATCTCTCAAAATTGTTTTGGGTCATGCATTGATTGCAATGTGCAACACGTTAAATCATGTCCCATCTAAATTGGTTAACAAAACTCCATATGAGTTATGGAAAGACAATAGTCCCAATTTATCTTATATGAAAGTTTGGGGCCATGATGCTTATTTGAAGCACCTTGAATCGGATAAGTTTAATACTAAATCTGATAAATACGTATTTGTGGGGATATTCAAAACAAACATTTGAATATTAATTCTATTATCACGAAGAAAGTTTTCGTCTCACGACATATCGTCTTCTTAGAGAAAATTTTTACTCTAGGAGAGGACAGTGGAAGTAAAATAGAATTTGAAAGAGTTCAAGAGTCCACGGATATAGTTAACCAAGTAGATAAATCCGAGTTTGATCCCATATCTGATATGAGACATACTTTGGATCAGGAAGTAAAGACTCTTGAGGATATGACAGCTCTATGTGAATCTAGTAGGATCATTGAACCTTCAAGAAGGTGCAAATCCATGATCATTAATCAGGTATTAGTGATCCAAGATAATGAACCTACTAGTTGCAACAAAATAAAGTCAAGTGTTGACTTAAAAGAGACAGTAAGATGCCATGATACTCGAAATGAACTCAGCCTATGTCAACAAGGTTTGGACCTTGGTCGAGCCTCCTGTTGGAATAAAACCCATAAGGTTTTGTAAATAGTTTACAAGGGAAGGGTCGATGTGGATGTAAATATCCATATATACAAAGCAATGCTAGAAGCAAAGGTTAAGTGTTGACCTTGGTAAAACCTTTCTCCTGTGGTCTTGCTGAAGTCCATTCGGGTTTTATTTGCAATAGTTGCATATCGTAACTAAAGGTTATGATAAGTCTCTATGGAGCTGAAATCTTTAATTTGATAGAAAAGTCAAAGTGTTTGATTTTATCAAATTTGAAGACGAATTGTGTATTTACAAGAAAATAGTGGGAGCATTGTCGTATTCCTAATATCATAGAAAACGACATCTCTATGTTTCAATCGTTGAAATAATGTTTGTTAAAGGATTTATTCATGAATAATATGGGAGAAGCAACTTGATCTATACAGATAGATCTAAAAGATTGCTTAACTCATCCCAATTTATATAGATGAAATCTTGAGAATATTTCATATGGAAAAACTGGTTTACTCTTAAACGGTGTATTGGAAAGGTTCCGAATATGAAGCAACCGTTGATTCAATAGTAGAAACCTAATACATGATTATTTCAGAAGTAGCAAAGAATTGCAATCTGGATCATTGTTCATAAATGAACTTGGAGTAGTTCCTAATATTGTTGATCACATGCCATCGTATTGTGATAATAATAGAGCCATTGCGAAAGCAAAGGAACTAAAGTCTCATTAATGATCCAAATATGTATTAAGGGGGTCTAATCTCATCAGAGAGATAATATATAAAAATGACGTAAAGAGAAGAACAAATTCCAACATTTAACAATATTGCAGATCCACTGACAAAGAGTTGTTGTAGTATAAACATGATCATCATGTAGACTTATGATATTGGATACATAAGTGATTGGATCTAGTGCAAGTGGGAGTTTGTAAGTATTATGCCCTAGGTCCAATCAACTTTGGATATAAATACTTGTATATATAATTAATGTAATTTAATGACAGATCTATTATTTAATTAATAGACAATTAAATAAATAATAGAGTCCGTAGATTCAAATCTTCGTAATTTGTTAATCACAAGAAATTGTGATTGTGAGATATAAATTACATTTGATTGAATCTTAAATCGTCCGTGATTGTAAGTAATAACGAGATACAGATATCGTTATTATGGATAGACCATCACATGTGGCATTTCTTACTTGTGAAGTAAGTAGCTGATCTCACAAGCTAAAGTGTGGTGACACTTAAATAACACGTAGATGTTTTGTTATAGAACAAAACATTGGAGACCCGCCGAGAGATTCCACATGGATAACTATCTGAGTGTCAGTAGTTAATCTCTAAAGTTCGATAGTGGAATTGGTCCTTAGACTTGAGGTCGTCATGGTACCTTATATGAGAATAGTCATACTTTGGCGGTGTTGGATGTTGCTCTACAAAGGGCCGCTAATACGATATCGTTTGGGTACGTCAAGAATCGTATGAAGGTTGTGATTGACCAATAAATGATTCGTCACTCGTAGATAGTAGGAGATTATGATTTACAGTTCATTCAATTAAGTCGATAACGAAATCCTTGGCCAAGGTGTACTCATAAGTCGAAAAGAAGTTTTTGACTTATATTGACTTAATAGTGGAGTGAAAGATATGATCGATATTCGGGATTGACACAATTTCATATCTCGTTATTGATCGGATCATGTTGACGAAGGGATTATAGTTTCACGATAAACGAACGAGTTTGATTTTGTCATACCACGTGATATTTCTCGTCACATGTATTGCCCTGACACATTACTAGATGTCAATCTGGGATGACGATTGTGAATTGATGATAAATTAAAAGGGTGTTTTAATTTATCAATTTTGATTAGATCAAAATAATATTTTACGTCGTTAAGCATCGTGGTCGGGAACCTAATGGGTCGCATACAAAAGAGAATTGAAAGATTGCAAATTGTCAATTGGTTAATTTAATAATCGTTGGATAAATTAATTAATTGGATTTGTTATTTATATTTCCTAATTAATTAACTGGATTAATTAATTCACGGACCGTCTTTAATTAAATGGATTAATTAAATATTGGACCGGACCGACTTGAGCTCATTTGGGTTTATATAACTACATGGCTATGGTTTGGGGTTCATGTGTTTTTTATTATTCTTGCTGGTACAAGAGGAAAACCTTGGTAGCTACAATCTTGTTCTCTGTGTGGATCACCGTTGGAGGTTGGACAATTGGACAGTTGTGGGTGGCGAATCAAGATTGCTGGAACGAAAAGAAAAGCACAAAGTTTGCAGAATTCTTCAAAGGTACAATCTTTATCACGATTTCTATCTAAACACAAAGAGATCCTCGGTGGGAATCGAAATAATTTAATTTTCTGCTGTGCATGTATAAGTAGATTCCCAAGATGTTTTGCATCAGTGTAAAGAAGCTAATCAAATGGCGGATGAATTGGCGAAGTTGGATGCGAAAGGAAAGAAAAAACTGTTCTTATCATGCATGAAACTGCCATGTTTTTTGTCGAGGGTTGATTCGTTTAGATAGGCTGTGTGTGTTGTACCTTGATAAGAAAATGTAGGCTATTTCGTGTTGTTTGTTTATTATGATAGGAGCTTAGTTTATTGGTTATTTTTTATTGATTGATGGTTTGTTACTGCGATTTTCCTTCCCTTTAAGTGAAGGTTTTAAGATAAATGTTCTCTGGAAATTTGTAGCAAATGTTTCAATTCTTTCAAAAATGTGCAGTGTCAAACGTTCTAAGGGAATTCAGATGTTTGATTCAAGTGAAGTGTCAAACGTCCTAAAAACATTCATTAAAAGGTTTGAGAAGTGAGTGTTAGATTAGAAGGTTTGAGATTTGACTGCACGTTTTCAAAGGTTGATAACTCTAATGCAAATTTTCCACGTTTTTATTGCTCCTTTCATCCTTAAATATCTGTAAGGAAAGATCAACGAAATCAATCTTTTACTATCATTTCATACTCTACCCTATTAATTTATCAAACACAAGAAAAACAGTAGATCAAAAACAAGAGAAGATGATCCTTTTATAAGCTAGTGAAGTAACGTACATAGCTGATCATGTTATAAAATTCATTTACATGTTGTTAGGGACTATTCCATAAGTCAATAATACTAACTTTTCACTAGTGGTTTTAGTTCGTGTTATGTGGAGAATGTTTCTATCGTAATACAAATGAACTAGCAAAAATGATCATGCAAACGAATATGCATATATATATAAACAAATTACAAACTTACAATTATTTGAATAATTAATCATCAATAATCAGAGCCAATCGAATTCACGAATATTGAAGGTTTTCGAGTAATTACGTACCTTCCAAGATAAATTAGATTTCATTTCAAAGGGCATAGCACCATCGCTACAAAGGGATCGACGGAGACAACTTAAGTTGTAAATTGAACAAGAAGGTATATTTGACATGAATTCACAACAAATCGGAGTACCCTATAATAACTTTTGGACGCAGCCATTTATTCAAAATCATGACCTTATAAAAGAATGCAAATATTAGAAGGAAAATGTAGGATTATTATGTTACAAATATAATAGAATGTATTACACTATAAAACAATGTGTCACATTTGATGGTGATGGTGGTTGTGATGGTTTTTAAATTGTGCTGATGCTATATTTCAAGTGTTATAATAGTAGTGTAAAATACGATGATAGACTTTGTAACACAGTTTATTACACTTAGTGGTGGTGGTGGTGGTGGTGGTGGCCGGTGAAGGAGGCAGGATGGTTTATGAATGGTGGTGCTGCTGTGTGTTACATGGTTGGGTTCCACTCGTAACACAGACTTGGTGGAGGCGGTGGCAGCTGACGGCGAAGGCAATACAACACGACGTGTTACAAGTGGCGGGGACACTAGTGTTGCAAATAGGATAGTGAAATGTTTGTAACTATAGAATTAGTAAACTTTTTAGGGTTATTTGCGAATTGTTCGGTCAAGCTTTTTCTTATTTAATTTTCAATTGCATTTTACCGTCCAATTTACTATACAAGTCGTGTATTGTATTAATATAATAATAAAATATAAATAATTTTTAAAAAAAAAATAGAAAACATATTGGATTTTGATTCTTTTTTTTTTTTTTGTTCGAAATTATTTAGAAGTTGATTAAACATAAGTAAAAAAATTTCATGTATGCATAAACAATATAAATTAATTTCAAATATAGTTCCCTATAAATTCATATTTGGACAATAAGTGACAGAAAAAGATCAATCAGATGGATAAAAGATGTAACAAACTTTCTACAGCATTTGGACATTCAAACAT
This sequence comes from Olea europaea var. sylvestris, assembly GCF_002742605.1. NCBI lineage: Eukaryota > Viridiplantae > Streptophyta > Magnoliopsida > Lamiales > Oleaceae > Olea > Olea europaea. The sequence goes on along the minus strand of NC_036248.1, from coordinate 29,851,027 downwards.
TTCAATTTCGAAACAATCAAAAGTTCGTAATTTATTCTTCGGCATATTTCGATTTTATTTAACTTTTACACATTTAGATGGCTATGAAATCCACTTGAAATTTGTTTTACCTCTTGATTTTATAATTTTTGGATATTCCGCAGGTACAATTTTTAGGGGGATCTGGTCGAGAGACCGGCCGACGCCCACTCGAGTGGCCAAGTAGGAGGACTGAGAAATTAATAGAGTACAAAACTCATCTTCAAGCTTTACCTTATGCTAATCGTTCAGAGGGTGATCGTTGGGTCACTGAATGAAGTCAGTTTCTTTCGGAGGCAGTTTGAGTCATCAGAGATGGATTCTTCTCAAAAAGTCCTTTAAAATGTCAGCATCAAACATTATCATTTTCCTTCGTCCCATTCCATGGCAGGTAAACAACACGTTGAGTTCAACCATAATTAACAATCCATTAATAATAACTTCAACTAATTAGAGAAAAAGAAAACACGGTTTGAAAATTTGTATTTGAACTCATACTGAGGTATGCTTCTGTTATCTGTATCCTCAATTACACTGATGGGAAAAACCTGTTGAGACTGAATGGCAATCGATAGAATTCTTCACTTCTTGTATCAGTTTTGTACGACCTGAATCTGTCCCACCAAAGCATGCCCCTGTCCTTCCTGGTTGGGTTGTCTTTTGGAGGCATTGTGACATCCAAAAACAGTGCCAAAACTCCGGCAATAAATGCCTCTGATGCGAAAGGGACGTTGATCATATCATTGAACTGAAAGAACGATAAAGAAAAGTGTTAGCATAGTGTGTTGAGACAAACTTGTTTCGATTCGGTATCAGAGCGGACAAGTATCACGAGTTTATGTTTTTAGTGCTTACCCATCTTGCGCCCGTGTGGACAGGACCGAAGCCGTTCACAGCGGTGTACTCATTGAAATATTGTGGTATAGAGAAGCCCATGAAGATTGAGAAAGCTAAAATGAACTTTGTCCTAAAGCTGTTCAAGTTGCAGAATTGGATGAAACTGAGACCTCCAACACCTGTACATGCACATATATAAATCAACTACTGTATTTGAAAGGAAACCTTTTCGAAAATGCATTCTTTGTTTGAGATAGCTTGTGCTTCTGGTTCTAGAAAAAGAGATTTCTGATGACGTCACCTTGGACCTACTTTTCTAAAAGCTCTTCTAACAAGAGAAAAAACTTCCAAAATTAGTCTCCAAAACACTTACAGCTTTTCAAAAACCAAGCCAAACGGGCTCTAAATATAACTTCTAGCCATATTGAAAAGGCCAGCACTCCCCTCTTCCTCAGGACCCGGAAAGCACCTCAAGAGGTCACTAGTAACTGAGGACCCCAAGTGCTACTTGCTCGATCAAGAGAACGTGGGAGGGCTGGGGGAATGTGTTTGGGGGGTGGGAGGCATTAGGTAGGGAGGAAACAGAGTTACGAGTGGGGAATGGGGGACGGACGTCCCATTTTGGTCCTTCCAGGCCACTAACCTCCCATTAGGACTGGCTCATTATTCTAGAAGGCTGCAACATAATGAGTTTACATACCGACATAGGCAAAGAATAAGCAATACATAGCTGCAACAATTGGGGACGGAATTGAAGCAAAAACAGCTCCAAATTTGCCTGAAAGTACAAAGTTATGTATGTAAACAAACTGATTCTGCAATGATTCTACAGAGAAAACTAAATAACTAATGATACCTAGTATCGAGAAAAATATCATGAAACCGGCTGAGATTTGCACGACTCTTCTGCTTCCAACACGTGTCAGCGCCAGCAAACCAGCATTTTCACTGTATATTGAGAGAATCAGATCATCTACTAATAAATAAGTCCTTAGTTCATAGTAATGAGAAGGCTTTTTTGACTGTGCCCAATACTGTGAGCATTCCCACAAACCAGTTAGAAAATGATCTTACACAGCCACTGAAGATCCAATCCCAGTTCCAAATATTCCACATAACAATATGCCAACACCCTAGGCGAAGAAAAACAAGACTAAATTAAACCCAATGAATCTAAATACAGTTTTAATCAATTTTTGGATATGTAAAGGCTAAGTCTCTTACCTGCCAACCAACTCCTCGGCTAAGAACAGAATGTGGAATAGGAGTTGCACTGGCATACCTTGAGACGGCAATGAAAGCGCCAGTAGACTGTCAATGAGATAAAAAAATAAAATAATAATCAATATTGAATTAGTTGATGAGATTTCAAGATTTGATTTATAAATTTAAGTGAAGAAGGATGCACCTCGACAAGAGCAACAAAGGAAGCTGCCATCATGGCAAATGATTCTCCAGCATTAAAAGTCGGAGCTCCCCATTGAAATGGACATGGAACTCTTATCCTGAAAAAAGAGGTGTCGTGGAATGGTGTATTACACAATGAGCAATAATCGGTACTTTCGAGAGCAACCATAAATGAAATCAGAAAACAAGCAAAGTGCAAATAGAAATTTATAGTGGTTCACAGTCATTCAATGTAAGGAACTACGTCTACATTTCACTATAGTGAAGAGGACTGTGTGATTTCTCACCTCTCATAAAATAAAATAAAAACGATCTCCATAAAGTCATTTACATGATAGGAACTTCAGGACGACCTAATGCATACCCAAACATAGAAAGGCAAAGTGAACACATAAATTTATAGTTGTAAGTCCATTTTTCCCTATAATTAGGAAGATTACATTGTGAATTTCTCGCCTCTCACACACTCAAAAAATTGACCTCCAAATAGTCCTTTACACACTAGCATGGGTACCTACGCCCCCACCCCAAAACATGGACCCTATGTCATCTGTGGTGGAGGAAAAGTGTACGATGTTAATTAGATTCCACACAGTCCAACTTAGTGAGACAGCAGTTAAATGCTTTCAATGTCGTCCCATGCTTAGGTATACATTGGACAGCTTATGCTACCATTTGCAGATATATTTAAAATTCTAGCATTCTTCTCTAATTCGAAAGTACAAACAAGATGCCTAAAGTAAAGGTCTTTACTTTTTCATCCTTGTAATGTAAAAGGATGCAGCCTTACCATGGAGCACCGCCTATAATTCCAGCACGGTCTGTTCTGCAGCTTAGTTGAGTCCTCGGTGGGGCGTTATTGTATGCTCCCCCAACGGTAAGTAAGTGTGCATAAATCCACACTATGGTCACCGAGAATAAAACAGCAAACCGGTTGAAGGCATTTCTTCCACCTTTCATGAGATGGGGTATGTACTGCATAGCACATTCATAAACTCGTATTGAACTAATATGTCTTATGTAATTCAAAATATTGAACATGGGTTTTTAGTGTAGAGTTCTATTTGAAATCAGATTACAGTACAAGATATGGAAAAATCACCTGTGAAAAGATTATAAGAAAAATAAGCTCTGGGATTCCGATCTCAACACATTTTGTAAGCTGAAGACCAGAGGAAGCAGTCAATAACGCTAAACAATGTCAAGAAAAGGTAATTTCTATTATTTTTGGTGTTCGAAAAATGATCGAATAATTGAATACCAGTGGAAAACCAAATTCATATAATCCAAATCCTGTGAGAGCTACCAATGGAACTGTAGAAAGCGGACTCATGAGCCTGATGTTTGAAGGAAAATGCGGCATTACATCAGTAAAAACATCGTCTCATGATGGAAAATTACACATTTTTTTTTTGTAAGTGGATATTGTCCTAACAAGAGAAGATTAGACATGAACCTGGTTACATTTCGCCACAGCCCACTAAAGCCAAGAACAATTTGAAGAGTTGAAGCTACAATAAGAGCTCCCTGAGTTCCTCGAATTATCTTCTCAAATTTCTGCACAAGAAACAGTATTCAGGGGATCAATATAAATAAATGCATAACAGAGGGATTATCAACTATGTTAACATGTTTGGTGCGGTGAACTGCACAGCACAAGAATGTATTGAGGAACAAATGTCCAATTGTGTCTAGTACTGGTACTAAAATACTCTATAATGACTCATTTGTCACCTCCAGAGGATCGACAATGCTATTATATCGTCCAGCCAAGACAATGGAAATTGTTGTGGGAACAAAGGTAAAGGATCCTCCAATCACAGCAGGTAATCTAGTACCAAACAATGTCTGAGCAAATGTATTCAGTCCAGCAACAAAGAGAATTGTCTGAATGATCTTAGCCTTCTCTTCCTATTCGACAAACGAATTATCAGGAATACAACTAAACAAAAGAACTATCAAGAAATTTTGCAATATAAGTTTATATTAGATTTCTTACATTTCCTCCTCCCATTTGGGGAACCAGGGCGGAGGGTATGAGAACTGTCGCACCAAGCATCACAACGTAGTGCTGGAACCCGAGTAGTATGGCCTCGGCTGCATTGAGAAACAAGAGGTTAAACATTTAGACAAGATGTGTGTGTGTGTGTATATTACAAGAAGAAAACCAGTTTCTTAACAAGGAATGAGAAAATAATTAATTTCATGCTTCAGAAATTAAAATTGATAAATAACTTGTATGGACATACTTCCTAGGCTTAATGAAACGAACAATTTGTTTATGAACCATCAAGTTGGAAATAGCAAATGAAAAATAGCCTGAGTTACTAACTTCTTAAGAATGGTCTCCTTTCAATTAATATTTAAAAAAAAAAAAAAAATTCCTTATAATTTTCAATTTCCCCCCACAATTAAAATTTTGTGAAATTTACCCCCACAACTCTACCCTCCTGACTTTGCCCCTGATCCCACAAGGAGAAAGGGGGATGGAGATGTAAGGAGACAGTGTATGGATGGAGAGGAAGTTGATCATATATGGTGAAGACAATTTTTAATAAGCATAACTTAGAAAAATAATCTAAGGTCTGTCAAAAATAATAATAATAATAATAATAATAATAATAATAATAATAATAATAATAATAATAATAATAAGCCAACATTTTTAGCCTGCAATTTAAGAGGTTACTTTGAAAAATTCCCCCTAGGAGACAAAAGAAGTTGACAAAACCACTCACAATTTACTTAATCACCAAAGAATTTCAGTAACACACTAAATAAACATGCAAAAACAATTAAGTCAAGTTGGCAGTTTTTTTATTATAATTACACACATGGAAACACTTAATATTGAAAAACAATTCTAAGCAATTTTCTTCATGCAAAATAAAAAAATAAAAAAATTACTCACGCCATGGCGGAGGACTGGTAATGCAATAAGAAACACCAGGCAGCTGATCTTTGACTGGATGTGGTTGCAATTCCTCTTGTTTTGGTGGTGGTGCTGCTGTTCCACCTCCTGCCATGTCTTCTGCTGCTTCTTTTCTCTCTTACTCTCTTTTCTCTTTTTTTTATGTGAAAAGAAAAAGAAAAAAAAAAAAAAAAAAAAAAAAGAAGAAAAGCAAAAGGTCCATGCAACTATTTTCTTTGTGCCATAATCAAGTCAAGAACAACAAAGTATTTCCCAAGTAGGTAATATGTTACAAAAACTTTTAAGTTACTTATTTTGACAAACAAGATTTCCAAAATTACTCTTCTTGCTAAAGGGCTGGAGAAACCCTCTTGAAGACATCAAAGAAAGCATAAAGCAAATGTGAATATGGCCAATGCTATGGAAAGAGCTGAGAAGAAAGAGGATTAAGAGGGACAGAAAATCAGAAAAAGCAAAGAAAGTTACCGAAAGTTACAGAAGGAACCAAAATGTTTCTCTGCAACCCTCCAAGAGAATCTCTCCTCTCACATAATACATTTATAAATTAAATTTCATTGGGAGGTTTATTTCTGGGGTTTGTAGCTTTTGCATTGCAATCTTAAGAACTTGCTTTTTCAGCTCCCACGTAAAAGATAAAGTTGATAAGCATCTTCTTTTAACAATCTCATTATGTATTACATTATTCTAGAATACTTATATATATATATACACAGACACATTGTGCTTTACAACGTACAAGTTCGTGACTTTAATTCAAAATCTGATGATAAAATTTATAATGTACGGAAATCTCCATTTGCTATTGATCGGAAACTAACCAGCAAAAGAGTACACGTTTATTATGTACCAACTCTATACATCGACGAAATTTTTGTGTATGTGTAATGCTTCATGAAAATGAGATTTGGTTGGCGTTGGTTTATGATATGAGAGAAAAGGGATTGAAAATGACAAACCACCCAGTTGTTTTCTTGGTTTTGTGCATTCTTTTATATAGAAAGTGCATTTGCAAAATTTTCAGAGTCCAAACAAATTAACGTTGTTGTCATGCTCCAGATTTTGTACAAATACAATTGTGTTAATCTTGTTCCAACTTATCAATTGGAGTTATATTTTTATTTTAGTTACATTATTTACAGTTGATCAGTTCGTTGAACCAATGAAAAGAAACAAAAAAACTATATCTACCCTCTAAGTTGTCAAAGCGCCATGCACCATGTATGCTAAATTTCTTTTGCAACGATAATATATTGAACAATCACAAAATTTGATTTTTGTTGACATTGATTTATAAATTTTTTGACCAGATCAATACTTCGATGATAAGAATATCTTAATTAAAATATTATGGTTGGTTTCAAAAGATAAAAAGGAAAAAAATAAAAAATAAAAAATCGTAGCTTCCGTCGGAAGCAAATGAAGAACCTCATTCGATCATGGATATTCTTTTTCTAATCCAAGAATTAGGTTCTAACTCCACTTGGTGACATGATTTGGCTGTCAAATTATGCTTTATTTGACACGTGGCGTAGAATGCAGGTTTTGTACTCTGTGTTTCAAGCATATATTTTGCAAAGTCCGGCATAGGCCTGCCGAGAGGTAACGGAGGCACTCCATGACTAAGATTGCCCTCGAGTGCAAAAGATTAATATTAAAAAAAAAAAAAAAACATGGAAGGAGAAGAAATCTTGAAAAATTGCACTGGAAGCCTCCACCTGTACGTGACAAGTCGACCCACAATTTAAGTTTTGACAAGATTTATCACCAACCTTTCAAGTTTGTAGCATGTTAATCCCAGTTAAAACCTACATAATATATTCAACCCTGCTACATGTACAAAGAGAATTGCCAGACTGCACTACAAGAAGAGACAAATGGCGTACATTCATTGGACCTTGGACAAAAAACAGTTTTATCCTAATCAATACACAAGCACAACCTATCTCCTTGGCAATCTCCCCTGTACAAAGAGCTTAACTCTAAAAATATTAGCACCACCTATCTCCCAGGCAATCTCCCCAGGACAAGGGGCTTGGAACATATTAGCAATTTAGCTTCACAATCAACTTAAAAATCAAGCAAACACAACTTTTGAGAAACTCATTGAATCAACTGCCTTTGCAAATTAGTTTAACCCTATAAAACCTTTTATTCACTTGTATGAACTTATATGGCCTTTATTAGATCACCCAACATAGAATCTCCTTAAAAGGTGAGGCACACAAGTGTCTTAAAATCGGACAATCCTGACCTGACAGGGAAAAATAGGTAAGCTCTAATAGAACTTTGCCTATAATCCCTCCTGCCAATCTATGTTTAAGGCTCACTGGAAATGATGGTCGAGGTACAACATCTTCATTACCTCAAGAACAACATGAGTTAATAGAATCTGCACTATAGTCTCAAATTTAAACTCATTCAGCAGTGCATCACCATTAAGATATCAGAAAGTAGCACGTGATAAAGAAAATTTCACATATCTAAGAAAAATCAAGGTTCCTTGCATTTATCTCGCAAATTGATAGAATTTACTTCTCTGGGGAGGTTTGATATAACTTAAAATGTCATCGTGTCCCATTCTGAGGCTTATCTCTTCAGCCATCTCAATATTCAAAAGATGAAATCATCACTGACCAGCACTGCGAGCTTGCAACCTCTTCTTCTCAAATTCCAGCTACTCACAATAATAAATAGAGTGAATTAGATATGACAGAGTCGAAAACAAAAATTGAGCAAAACTCATATAGGCTTCAATATATCTTACCACTTTCCGCACCCGTTCATTAGCAGCAGGAGTTCCTCCAGTAACATTCTCAGGAAGATACGGACTGCAAACATGCACTTCATTCATCACAACTATATTGGTCTTGTCCCAGCGCACAGGGAGCCTGGTTACATAAAAAATCATATTAGTATCAGGAACAGTTCCTCCACGCCTTAAGTTAAAGACTATAGATCGTAAGCTGAGTTTGCAGGTCAATTACACATGGTAACGTTGAGGCTGACTTTATGATTGCTGGAACTGAAAGATGACGTTTTATTCTTCTTGACCATCATTTCAAATGACCCAGTAGAGCAACTTCGAAGGATTTAAATTCATAAATTCATTTTACTACTTTAAGAGCTTGTGAGTTACATATCCACATAAGCAAACGCATGAACCCCAATGGAGCCTTACATAATACTTGTATAAAAAGTATATGCTAACGCACAGTTATGAATAGGCTATCACTGCATCAGTCAGTTAAAGGACACTGAAGCATATAAGATGCACACCCATATAATTTTGTAATCCCTGGATAAAATAGTTGTACAGCCAACGGTTTGATAATAAAAAATATAAGTCAGTCAGTGATTATAAGCACCTTATAAGCTTAGCAAAACAAGATCATAAGCAGTAGGAATAGAAGCTATATATTACATCTACGAATAAAGAATTCTTTCTTGAGGAGATGGAGGTAGATACAAACATTAATTCGGTTTTTAAAGTACAAAGTATGTTAAATGTGTCAGACAAGTTAACTACTTTAAGTTTGTTATTGGGAAGTATCAAGATGATACAAAATAACCATCAGTGAAGATGATGAAGCAATTGTTATTATGAAGGCTGGCACCTATTGTAACCAGTTTTTCAAAAGATTGTCAATTGGCCACAAATAGTATACCAAAACTCAGCATCCATAATCCAATTATGGCTTGTTTGGTAGGATGAGTTGTACCATACAAAAACTAAAATTTTGTTTATTGCTGTGTCCAATCCACTTTTGCATGGCAAACATGCCCTTGTAGGTTAATATTCTATACCCCCACTTTGAGTACCCTTAATCAATATGACAGTTAGTACAGAATGAATTTATTCTCCTACATGCCACAATGAATATTCTTTACATTAATGCAAGATGGCCAAATAAAGTTTTTTCGGAAGCATATTCAGAAGATAGTCTACGTCAAAGGTTCAAGATCAGCAGAGCAAAAGTTCATCGAGATTACTATTCAAGGTTGCTTTGGCGTTCATCAGCTAGCATTCAAATATATGACAAATTGACGTTTAGCGAGGAATGGACCAATGATTTACAAATTTAACAACGTCTGTCTATAAGGTACCAATGTAAGTTATCCTCATTAATCTCATTGCTGATCTTTACACCACTGACAAGGTTATCTCTGTTAACATAGCAGTACATGTAAATCAAGCTATTTTTATCTCTCATGGACAAAAACATCATACATAGCCTCATTCCAACATATTTGGGTTCCTCTACATGAATTATTTTTCACCATTCTGTGCAATTTATCATTACATTGACTAGAAGATCAATACAACTAGATCCTTCACAACCAAAACAGGCCATGTTAATCTTGGTAGATCTATTCCTACTCTCATGAACAAGTACTTCTTTAGGTCTATGCAAGACGTATCACAATAACTTAAACTTAACTTCATCGTGTTAGGATTCCACCGGAAAAACAGGGCCAAATTGTGAATAAATGTCTCCTTTTATTGAATGAAAGAACTGATTACAAACAGAGATGATAACAAAAGCCTATAGAAGGCTGTAAATGCATGGCTAATCCTCTACCTCACTTTCTATTCTACCTCTATCTATTTATAATATATTTCCTAACAAACTTCGTCTAGTCCACATGCTCTTAACGGCTTCAGTTATTCCCTCCCAACAGCTCCCTCTTCCTACTTCTTCTGGGTTCTTCTAGAATATGTAAACCGTATAGGAGGCCTATCATTACCCCGACCTGCAAGAACCACCTTGTCCTCAAGGCGGAAGTCAGAAAAAGATTGAATTATGGACTTGGCTGACTCCCCCCAAGCTTCGGAACTTGGTAAATCTTTCGACTTAATAAGAACTTCAATCTCTGCGCCATTTCCCTTTCCTGTCTGCCGAACCTCTAGTACTTGGTCTGGTTCTACCACCCATTCCAAAGAAGCATCCAAGTGAGGAGGAAGTTGTTGGCTAGACATTGCTGGCCTAAGTGCCTTCTTTTTTTTTTGATAGGTACCTAAGTGCCTTCTTTAACTGTGACTCATGGAAAACGGGGTGAATTGTAGCTGATGGGGAGCAGCTCGAGATGGTAAGCAATAGCCCCTACCCGTTTGAGGATTTTGTAGGGACCGAAGTATCGCAGTCCCAACTTTTCATTTGGCTTCTTTGTTAATGAACGGAGACGATAAGGGCGAAGCTTTACATACACTAGGTCACCTACTTCATATTGGATATCCCTTCGATGTTTGTCACCAGACAACTTCATCCTTTCTTGAGCTCGAAGAAGGTGAGCCTTTAATTCATCTAGTATGATATCACTATCTGAGAGTTGTTGCTCGACTGAGGATATTCCTATGTTTTGTGCTCCATAATGTATTAACGGAGGGGGTTTACGCCCATAGACGGCCTTGAAAGGGTTAGTGTTTGTAGAGGCATGGAAGGTGGTGTTGTACCAATATTCAACCCATGGCAGATACTTATTCAGCTTCGTGGTTTATCATAGGCAAAACATTGTAAGTAAGCTTCAACACATCGGTTAACCACCTCCGTCTGTCCATTCGTTTGTGGGTGGTATGCCGTGCTTCTTCTCAAGTAAGTGCCTTGTAGCTTGAATAACTCAGTCCAAAAATGGTTTAAGAAAACCTTGTCACGATCCGAAATGATGGAGTGGGGGACCCCATGGAGTTTCACCACTTCCTTCACAAAAACAACAGCCATCTCTAAAGCCATATAAGGGTGTTTTAGTGGCAAAAAACATGCGTACTTACTAAGGCGATCCACCACGACCAGCAAGGAATCAAAACCTCCTGACTTAAGGCAGCCCCTCCACGAAGTCCACAGATATATCTTCCCAAATTAAGTGGGGGAATAGGTAAGGGTTGTAGAAGGCCTGCAGGTGAAACGGCCATGTTCTTGTTCAGCTGGCAGACAGAACATTCTTCCACAAATTTCTTCACGTCATTTTCCATGCTCGGCCAATATGAGTCCCCTGTCAACCTCTTGCAAGTTTGTAGAAATCCCAAATGCCCCCCTATTGAGCTGCTGTGGAACTCAAGAAGTAAAATGGGGATGAGGGACAAAGAACGAGGGAAGACTAGGCGTCCTTTGAACAGTAACCTGCCATGATCAATCGAGTACAGTGGATGTAAATCTGGGTCAGCCAGCAAGTACTTTTTAATCTGTAGTCTACCTGTTGGCAATCAGTTGGACATCTAGTACCGTGGGGAATGTGATAGCTGACAATTCAATTGGGGGCAAGACACGGGATAGTGCATCTGTCGCTTTGTTTTCCATTCCCGACCGGTATTGGATTTCGAGCTCATACCCCAGTAACTTAGTCACCCAATGCTGAAATTCCCTCGACACAACCCTCTGTTCCAATAAGTACTTCAAGCTGCGTTGATCTGTCCGCACTATGAATCGGTGCCCCAGCAAGTAATGCCTCCATTTCTGAATTGAGAGTACTATAGCCATTAATTCCCGCTCGTAAACTTACTTTTGTTGAGCTCTTAGAGATAACAACTGGTTGTAATAAGCAATCGGTCTCTGCTCCTGTGTCAAAAGTGCCCCCAATCTATACCCCTAAGCATCAGTTTCCACCACAAAATTTTTTGAGAAGTTAGGCAATGCGAGGACTGGAACGGTCGTCATTGCTATTTTGAGTTGTTGAAAGGCTGCCTCAATCTCCAGTGACCAAATGAAGGCGTCTTTCTTAAGCAGCTGTGTTAAAGGCCAAAAAATTCCTCCGTACCCTACAACGAAACGACGATAATAGCCGGTTAATCCCAAAAATCCTCGTAGTTCTCAAAGGTTCCGAGGCGAGGGCCACTTAACCATAGCCTCAATTTTACTCGGGTCAGCCTCTACTCCTTCCACCAAGACCAAATGGCCTAAGTTCTCGACTTGTGGTCAACTGAATGTACACTTTTTAACGTTGGCATAAAGCTGATTTTTTATCAGAGCCTGGAAAATAGCTTCCAAATGCTGTACATGGGCTGCAAGGTCCTTGTTATACACCAAGATATCGTCAAAAAATACCAACACAAATTTTCGCAAGAACCTTTTGAATACCTGATTCATCAAGGATTGAAATGTTGTTGGAGCATTTGTGAGGCCAAACAGCATTACCAAGAACTCGTAATGCCCTCCATGAGTTCGAAAAGCCGTCTTATGTTCATCCTCCTTAATTCTAATCTTGTGGTAGCCCGCCCTCAAGTCCAGTTTTGAAAAAATGGTGGCCCCATGGAGTTCGACCAATAGCTCATCGATCACAGAATGGGAAACTTATCCGGGATAGTAACTTTGTTAAAGGCTCGATAATTCACACAGAAGCGCAAGCCTCCATCTTTTTTCTTAACAAGCAAAACCGGGCTGGAGAAGGGGCTTAGGCTAGGTTGAATGATTCCGGCGGATAGCATTTCTTGGACTAGTCTTTCTAACTCATTCTACTGGACATGCGGGTATCAGTAGGGCCTACTACTTACTAGTTCTGCCCCTTCTTTTAATAAAATGGCATGGTCAGTAACTCGTTCTAGTGGAAGATTCTCTAGGCTCCTTAAAAACTTGCCCATAACGTTCCAACAATTGCACAATGCTCAGAGGCAGACCGACGGCAATCTTCCTGTCTTTAGTGGCTACCAACAATTGCTCTACCCATATCCCCTGCCCCTCTTGTTGTAAGGTTTTTGCCATAACCTTAAGAGAGATCCCAGTGTTGTGGAGCCTCGAATCCCCTTTTAGTGTCATTATGGTTTCCCCCATTTTAAACTTCATAACCAAAAGCTTCCAATTCACCTCCATACTTCCTAGGCTATTCAATCACTGCATCCCAAGGATAATTTCCGTTCCCACCAATACTATTGGCAAGACATTTTCCACTACCATTAATCCCTGCATCTTTAAGATGACCCCCTTGCATATGTCCTTCCCTTTGATGGACTCTCCTGAACTCATAATTACTCCATAATTTTATGTAGCCGTAATAGGAAGCCCCAATTCCTGCACCAATCCCAGTGAAATAAAATTGTGGGTAGCTCCAATATCGATTAAGATAGTCACCAGGTGCTCCCCAACCTTCCCCGTGAGCTTCATGGTCCCTGGAGTTGCCAACCCAACCACAGAATTTAGAGATAACTCCACCTTTTTAGCTACGATCTCTATTGTCAACGATTCATCACCCTCACCGTCAATTTCCTCCTCTTCTTGTATTAACAAAACTCGCAACTCCTTTTTTTTTGGACTTATGCCTGAAAGTGTACCTCTCATCACACTAAAAGCATAACCCCTTTTCTCTCCGCAGCTTTAATTCAGCATCTGTCATTCATCAACTCGTGAACTCTCGTTTGGGTGCGTTCGGTGGTTTCCCTACCGTCATCGTTCGTGTGGGAAATTCTTCGCCCTCTCTGGAATTTGTTGAATAAATTGGGTTAAAACCCATTTTAGCATTCTTTTGGGCCGGGTTTTCTTTAGAGGCCTGAGTGATAATGTTCTTATCTTCTACCCTTTGGGCCGTTTCCATTAATTGGGCCAGCACAATTGGCCATAACAATCTGACCTCCGCCCAAATCTCTAGCTTCAATCCGTTGATGAAAGTGCTCTCCAATACTTCATCTAAGATTCCTGACACTAGTGCAGCCAAAGCTTCAAACGACTTCCTGAATCTGGCCACAAAATCCTCCTATTTGACTGCGAGGAACTTCTCGCACAAGCTGCCTCCCTGGGTGGAATGAAATCACAGCAGCAGCTGCTACCTAAATTGTTCCTAATTGACAAACGAAGTCCTCGCCTCAGTCCACTACAGCCAAGCCAACGCATCTCCTTCGACGCTCACCCCAATTGCCCCGAGTTTTTCCTTCTCCATTAATCCATTTACTTCAAAGTACCTCTTGGCCCGAAAGAGCTATCCATCAAGATTCTCCTCACTAATATTGGCATTTCTAACTTTCTCACTCGTCTCCAATTTTTTTCCTCCCAGTATGGATTCATTCTCATGGTAAATCTGCCATCACTGGATTCCCTTGCTCCTTCTGGCACCTTTCCTCGATCCGGTGTTTGGTGATTACCTTGGAACTGGTTTGTAGGCACCGATTCCCCAGTGATACAATCAGAACCCCCTTCCTCCATTTTACGGCTAGGTTCTGATTTCTGGTGAATAAGGGTTGATACAGTTTTCTAGGTCCCTTCCTTTGCTTGCATCATTCTTGCCATGTGCTGGGTGAGCTGATCCACTGACTTTTCCAGCGCAGGTATCCTCATCTTCACTTCCTCCATATCCCTCTCCATGGCCTCCAGTTTGCTGTCTATCTTCTTCTGAGCCATCAGGATCATCACTCCGATACCAATTTGTTAGGATTCCACCAGAAGAACAGGCCAAATTGTTAATAAACGTCTCCTTTTATTGAATGAAAGAACCAATTACAAATAGAGATGATAACAAAATCCTATAGAAGGCTCTAAATGCACGGCTAATCCTCTACCTCACTTTCTAATTGCCTCCTTTCTATTCTGCCTCTATCTATTTATAATATATTTCCTAACAAACTTCGTCTAGTCCACATGGTCTTAACGGCTTCTGTTATCCCCTCCCAACAACTCCCTTTTCCTACTTCTTATGGGTTCTTCTAGAATATGTAAACCATATAGGAGGCCTATCACATCGTTCCCTTAGTTTACTTTCTTCTGCCATTCATCCAACATCTTTACACTCAATAAAATTTTATTAAACAATTTAATCAACCATAAAATACATACCCTAGCAAACTCTTCTATACTTAATGGGAATTCTATCCAAACCAATTGCTTTTCTCATCTTCATTCATTTTATCCGAACCCAAATTCCTCTTGTATGATTAACATGTATACCTACGTTGGAACTCTACAACTTCCCAATATCCATAGCATGCCTTCCATATAATAATTCACCAAAATAGTTTTCCTGCCCATCTATGATCTAATCACTATAAAACTTCGGTTTTCATATATAATACACTTGACTTGGTTTAGATATCTACTTTCCTCTTCCTTTATTGAGATATCCTGTAAATATTTTTACCTCCATCCATTTTTTGAAGATAATACACAACTTCTTGCATGCTTTCGCAATGGTTCTTTAATCTTTTTCATGGCTTCTCTTTAGCAATCCACCAACATGTTTCCTTGTTAGGTGAATAGGTTATTTTCGCTTAGATTCTCTGAGTACCTCCATTATCAATTGCTTAGAAAGCACAATTTCTCAATTTTCTGTTTATCACACAATCTTTGAGAATGCATTGAATCAGATAAGCATATAAAACAGAGGAATGGATTGCTTGTAATAACATATAACAATTTATTCGAGAATATTCCTAGATTTTTCTTTATTCTTACACGAGGATAACATATTAGTTTTAAACAGCTGTAGGATAAGGGAAAAGTTCTTGTTCAGAAAGTTTATTTCTCTAGATGAAATTGATTTCTAGCAGAAAGAATAGTGATCTTGACCAGAAAAGCATAATTAGCATATCCATATTAACAAATCATTCTCGCATTTTGGGAATTTCAAGAAGTTCAGACACAGTAATATATGTGAAGAACTGTTTTAAGATGAAAGATATCCCAATTCAACACATTGAAAATTGAATCAGATCATCTTGGAAAGATAAAGCTTGAAAAAAGCCAAGTAAAATCAAAAGCTGCCTTGGCTGTTGAATGATTACTCAGCTAAGGCTTATAATATAAGATGAAGTGCAAATCATAAGAGACCTCTTGTTAGTGACAATTATCGACATCATTAGATAAATATATTTCCAGTGGTAATTAAAAAGACCAAATTGCGAAATGGCCATTCAGCAGCAAACAAATCAAGGCTCTTTTTGAGCCCCATTTTTTGGAAAAATTGATTGTAAGTAGGGAAAAATTTTGGGCTTACAAGGAGAATTATTTTATTTGGAGAATGTGTGATTGAAAATGAGTTTGGAAAAAAATGAATTTTTAGAGAATGGGGCTCCAACACGGGCTAAATTTGTATCTTCTAAAAGGATCCACAATGAATGGTCTCTCTTCTTAATGAAACAAGATTATGGGAGGTTCTATAAAGTCTCTTTTCAATTGATAAATAAACAATCCAAATGAATAATATGACCTAGTCACGAATTGACAACATAAACATCAAAAGAACAAAACACTAATGATTACAAAACAACATAAACTCTATGTGTAGCAAATCCAGATTAACAAAAATGAGATATTAACTATGCAAAACACTCGATATATATCTAGCAAAAGAAAAATATCATATATAAGTAAAGCACTTCGGAATAACTCAAAGCCACGAGTTGAAAATACCATAATAAAATAACAAACATAGAGCGAAAAGGCGCATTACGTCTTAGCCAATGCATCAAAAATGATCCGGGCCTCAGCACTGACACCCACTCCAATCCTCTCAGCATCTATTTCTGCTTGTCTGCAACGCAATTCCACAAGCAACCCGCAAACAAAATCACGCCATTAAGCACAAATAACCCAATAATAATGCTACAATAACCAAAATTTACACAAAACTCGCCCAAATTCATAATCATAGGAATAGTTAAAAAATAATCATAAAAATTCTAATATGAAAATTTACCTGATAGCAGAGTCTTCTCTGGCCTGAAGAGTGTTGAGGTCAAGAAAACACTTATTGATATCAAGTGGGTCCTCACCTTGACCCAAGAAAGTCAACTCCTTTATGTAATTAGCATTGAGAAGCCTTATATTCCTCTTTGGCCCTGACCCAGATTTCACTCCTTCTTGTATTTTCCTATCACAGTTAAAGAACTTACAAACAATAAAATAGAAAAAAAAAATTGTATAATTATTATGTAAATTATTTGAAGGATATGAAGGATGAGGACGTTTGAAGAAGGATCAAAAGTGATGACTTGGGCTTGAAATTCTTCACCAAGAGTAGTTTTGATGGACAATATGCAACCCACTGCAAATTCTACGCCGCTGCTATTCTGAATCTGAGCTTCCATTGCTGTCGATTCTTTTGCAACTGATTTTTCTTCTTATTTTTGAGGAGCGTATACCGTCCAGTTCCTCTGTAGGCAAAATTTTAGAACTGAAATCTCATTCTTAAGCACGACTTTAACTAAGCCGATGCATGCTTGTGTGCACAACTTGAGAAATTTACTTATTAGTTTTTCATCTCTTCACATCAAATCACAAAATTTAATTTTTTATATCTTATGCGGGACTCATAATGACTATATTTTTTATTCTCATTTTTGCAAAAATAAGAAACAAACTCCCCCAACTTTTAAATAATAATGTTATTGGAAAAAGTTGGGATAAAAGTCACTTATTTTGACAATAAATTAACGAATCATCTATATTGAACAATTTCTTGGAATAAATTTCACTCGACTGTTCAAGATTTCAAATAAGGAACAATTAACTTGAAAAACTCTCAACTCCTAGTTATTTCTCTAGCAATAAGTTTAAAGTTGGACATGTACTCGAATATTATGTCTATTCTAGACTAAGCTCTTGTTTGAGCCCCATTCTTTTGAAAAAAATGTATTTTGTATAGTGTATTGATGAGAAATGTGTAGTCAAAAAATAAAGAAAAGTCATGAATTTGCGTGTAATATTATTTTATTAAAAAATGTGTTGTTAAAGTGTGATCAAATCATTGTTGAAATTATGTATTTTGATGAAAAAAAGGGGCTGAAACAAGGTATAATATTGAGTAATTTCTCTTTTAAAAGCCACTGCAAAAAACTTGCGGATTTTTCTTTGGGTAATTAGCACAAAAGGCCCCTACATTTCATTTTTTTTTAAATTTTCACCCTTACATTTCATCTTTCATTGTACAAAAGGTCATTTTCATCCATTTTCAGTAAAATAACGATTTTACCCTCTGATTCAAACAAAACAAAAGGAAAAGAAAAGAAAAATAAATAACTAATCGCAATCATAATCCTAAATTTTTCAAAACATTACATATAAGTCATAAATTCTCCACTACCACCACTTTTACAACCCCACCAAGCCGCCATATATAGATCCACATAGCACCACCTTCCGACCACAAGACTCGTCTAACTCCACCACCACCAGCCTTGACTCACTCTCCCCAACATCTTCTTCCACACTATTTGAAACAATCACATTTACAACCTAAAATACCAAACTGCCGTATATAACCCTTCATGACAATTCTACTTTTGGCACAACCCACGGTCGGGCATCACCACCGACCGTTACCCCTCGCCTCGATGAACTTATACATGGCCTTACATTAATCAAAACTACCTCAAATATTTTTGTTGTAATTCTAGAACATTCGGCAGTGGCGACGTCCATTTTGCCAAACTCTTCTCATTCAATTCATGCATCCCAAACACCAAATCCCCAAATTGGCATCTATCGAACCATCAACAAACCAAACGACAATGAGTATGAATCTAATTGAACAAATTATCCCCTCTACCATTTCAATTTCTATTCCAAAACTCTCTACGAATACGATGCAAGGCGAGAGCTATCTGACCAAAATTGGTGGGTCCTAAGTGCTTCATCTTTCAATTCGTGTGAGGGAAGATGGTGGGGGAGTAAAACGAGGTTGGTTGGGATGGAGTCCAGTGGGCATGGTGACCGAAAGGTATATGAGGATCTATAAATGGTAGCTTGGTAGGTTGTGAAAGTGGTGGTGGTAGAGAATTTATGATTTCTTTGTAATTTTTTAAAAATTTTAAAACTATGGTTGCAGTTAGTAATTCATCTTTTTCTTTTGTTTTATTTGAATAGAAGGGTAAAATCGCTATTTTATTGAAAAAATAAATGAAAATGACCTTTTGCGCAATGAAAGGTTAAAGGTAAGGACGAAAATGTCAAAAAATGAAATATAGGGACTTTTTTACAATAATATTGAAAGGTATGGATCTTTTGTGCTAGTTACCCCTTCTTTTTTTATTGCCAAAACATGCAAATACACAAGCCAATTGCAGCAGAATAAAACATCTGTCGAAATATTTTTATATTTTTCTCTTAAAACTTGTAGGGTAACTTTAAATTACTAAAGAGTGCCTTTGTTTGGCTCCATTTTAATGGAAATTTGTGGAGAAATGAATTTTGGAATAACAATTTTTTTGAAGAATGTGTGATTAAAAATAAGGAAAAATTTCCAATTTACGTTTAATATTATTTAATGGAAAATAAAATGAGGACCAAACATAGGCTACCATCAATTTGGACCTAGTTTTTCTCGAGCTTCCACAATTTTTACGTCTGGATGGAAGCTTCTAATCTTGCAAATCAGATCATTCTCAGAGTATGCAATGCCATCCCAGTCCTTTCGAATTTATGTAGAGAATAAGTTGGAGTTCTTTCATGCTATCCGCGATTGAGACACATCGAGATGATAGGTTTTTGCAAATATGATTATCGACTAACGTGTACAAAGCCTGATTCATTTCCGGGTCGATAACTTTCCTCAATTTCTTCTTGTCGTTCAATATGTGTCGTTGTAACATTCAGATGCATCTCTTGACTACATATAACAAATGTACCTTACAAAACATGTCAGACAAGCAAGTGCTCACAAAATTAAAGAGAAAAGGAATATCTAGTAAGGAAAAAAAAGAAATATCATTGGGCAACTATGATTCCCAAACGTTATAGTTTTCTAAAAGAATCAATGTACTCTCAACCTTATTTACCCAATAGTCACTGAAATTTAATTTTTTTCCTCAAATAATCTGTGTGCTCTCAAGTTGTTTCCCAATAGTATTGTACTTTTTAACTTTTTTCTAATTCACCACTCTAGATCGTTTGAAAAATTAACAATTGTGTTTGCCACATCATCAAATCAAACTTGAAAAGAAAAAGCAAGAGATGGAAATAACATTGAAACTACCATGATTATTTGGGGAAAATTGACGACTGAAATATAGTGTTGAATTATAGTGGTCATTATTGTGCATGAAACATAGTGATATACAATAGGTTTGGAGAGATTTTAAGGATATTCTAAGACGAATATTTTTATAGTATCTGTAAAACAGGTTCTAGTCAATTGGTCCTTGTTTTAGGTCCACTACTCTCTTTCCAGTCAAAAGCTGCAAAACGACTCCAAATGGGTAGACATCACTTTGTAATGTAATTTTTTTCCTGTCTATCATTTGGTGTCTATCATTTGGTGAATTAGGATTAGAGTGTTAAAAGTTCTAGAGTAATTTGTAATCTTCAAAGAATTCAAATTCAAATTAAACATTTCAACGACATAGGAAGATTCAAAGAATGGTCAAATGGACAAGATCTACAATTCAAGTTGTATATTCAAGTTCAATATTCAAAATATGCAAGCTGGAATTTGGAAATTAGCTTCAGGCAGCACCCATTCCCATTCTGATTATTCAAACACAGCTTCAAATATAGATTCACCAACTGCAAATGATGAGAAAAAAAGTAATTGTAGAGAATTATTAGGTCCAACTTACTCCATGTTCACCATAAAAGGAAGCTAGAGATCTAGTGTTACGTAGATAGAAGAAGTGAAAGAAAAATCTCTATTTAAAAAAGAAAAAAGAAAAAGTGCGATGTAACAACTCATTTGTAATCTCTCAAATTTCATAAATGAAGTCTCATATTTCTCATAACTATTTCCTTCTACACCCAACAAATTTTGGTATTAGAGCATGGGCAGAATATAAAAACCAAATCCTACCAAAAGCTGGAACAAAATCAGCTTCAGATACCACCACAATAGCAACAGATTTTTAATTCTTTCAACAGAAACTGGGAAACAATAGCAACAAATTCAACATCCTCCTTGTTTACATATTCATCAAGTCAGGAACCAATCTTTGAAGGTGAACATTATTAATATTGGAGTCGTCGAATATAGACATTTTTCATCTCTTTAGATTTATGGGATGTCGTTGAAGATGATGAACAAGATCTAAAGTTACAAAAGGAATATAAAAAGTAAGATGCAATGTCGTTGCTTATATTCAACGAAGAGTTGAAAAATCAATTTTTCCTTGTATATTTGGTGTTAAAAAAGCCAAAGATGTATGAAAAATTTTAAATCAAGAATTTCAATTTTCGAAGAAAACTATCGCCTTGAAACTTCAACTTGTATGAAAAGATTTTGGCAATCTCAAAATAGAAGAACGGGAATCGATTCGTGATTTCTCTTCACGAGTTTCAGAGATTGTAAACCAAATAAATTGTTATAGAGATACGATTAAAGACAAAAGAGTTGTTGAAAAAGTGCTTCGCTGTCTCCATTAAAAATTCAATCATGTAGCCACTGCAATTGAAGAGTCAAAGGACTCCTCTAGAATGACCATGTATGAGTTGACCGGATAACTTCCTGCACAGGAGCAAAAAAATCAATCATTCAGCTAGTCAATCAATCGAACAAGCCTTCCATCAAAGCAAGCATAAAAAATAAGCTCAAGCAATCATGGAGGTTCAAATGGAAAAAATGAAAGAGAAAGTTTAACAAGTGGAGTCAAAATGAAAATCAAAGCAATTGGAAAGCAAGGCATATCAACAATCCGGTAATTAAGGCTCAATCTTGCATTATTTGCAAAAAAAATGATCATGAATCAAAAGATTGCTATTTTCAATGCAAAAGATGTAAAGTTCCTAATAATTCTCAAAAGGATTTTTTGTTTCAAAATAAGGAGAAAAATGAAGATATGGAAATTTTTTAAAAAGAAAATGAAGATGAAATTCTATTTTATACTCACCAAAATGGTGACTTTGAATCCAAAAATCAATGGTATTTGGATAGCGGTACTAACAATCACATGACAGGAAATAGAGATATCTTTGTAGAAATCAATCCAAATATCATCTCTCAAATCATTCTTAGAGATGGAACACAAAGAAGTGCAGAAGAAAAAGGCATCATTGCAATCCAAACTAAGAAAGGTAACAAAGAACTCAATACTGATGTTTTTTATGTGCCAAATCTTTCATATAATCTCTTAAGTATTGGACAACTTTTGCAAAAGAATTTTCGGTTCATTTTGATGATGGAAGATACAAAATCTTTGATAAAAAAAAATGTCATCATGGCAAATGTTGAAATGAAAAACAAAACTTTTTGTCTCATGCTACCACTAGACAACAATTGTGCACTTAAAATTGAAAATGCAGATTTGTCACATTTATGGCATTTGCGATATGGTCATTTAAATTGCAAGGAGAAGAATATGGTGAATGGACTTCCCAACATTGAAAAGAATGAAAAAATATGTGAAGGTTGCATTTATGGGAAAATGCATAAACTTCCATTTCTCAAAATTTCATGGAGAGCAAAAGCATCATTAGAACTTGTACATGCAGATATTTGTTGTCCAATGCAAACACCAACTTCGAGAATTAAAAGATAATTTATCCTTTTTGTGGATGACTATACCAGGATGATGTGGATTTATTTCCTCAATCGAAAATCGGAGGCTTTCTCTACTTTTCCAAAGCACTAGTAGAAAGATAAAGTTATTGTCTTATAAAAACACTAAGGACTGATTGTGGTGATAAATTTCTATACAATCCTTTTATAGAATATTGCAAAGCTAGTGACAACCAAAGGCAACTGGCAGTTAGTTGAATCCTATAACAAAATGGCGTAGCAAAATAAAAAATCATATAATTGTTAAAATGTCCAGAAACATGCTAAAAGGCAAAGGTATTCCAAATCTTTATAGAGTTGAAGCCGAAACCACAGCATTATATATTCTCAATCGATCTCGTAGAAAAGCTGCTAGAATAAAAACTCCTTGTGAAGCTTGGAACAAAAAGAAGCCAATAGTAAATCATCTCAAAATCGTGAAATTTTTGACAAGAAAGTCCAAAAACTTCTTCCAATTGGCTATAGTGATGAGACCAAAGGGTATTGTTTGCAAAATCCATCAAAAACAAAATTACAGTAGCTCGAGATGTTATCTTTAACGAATGAGCAACTTGGGATTGGAAAGAGAAACAAGTTGTGGACTCGGGATGAAATCAATCTAATGATCTAGTGATATCTCAACTCGGTCCATTGCAAATTTGCTATATTGATCCAAATACAGCACTAGGCATTCTAACAACTAATGAAGAAAGTGATCAAGAAAATCCTCGTATAAAGATACGCTCACTAAGAGATATCTATGATTCAATTGGGCATGGATTATCTCTTTTGAGCCTTAATCATTCGAAGAAGCATCAAAAGACAAATGCTAGACAAAAGCAAGGAATGAAGATATATCCAACATTTAGAAAAATAAAACTTGAGAATTCTTTGATCCTACCAGAAGGAAAGAAGATCATTTGTTTGAAATGGTTCTACAAAATCAAATACAATTAAGACAAGACAATTTAAAAATATAAAGCTCGGCTTGTGGTCAAAGGATATTTTCAACATTCAGGACTTGACTTCACAGAGACATTTGCTCTAGTTGCGAGATGGAGACAATCCATACATTTCTGACATGGCAGCTCAATTGAAGTCAAAAGTTTTTTAGCTCGATGTAAAATTAACATTCTTAAATGGTGAAATTCAAGAAGAAGTGTATGCTAAACAATGTGAAGGGTTCAAAATCAAAGGCAAAGAAGATAAAGCTTATCGTCGTCAAAAACATTATATGGGTTAAAGCAAGCACCTCGAGCATGGAATAGCAAAATAAATAGCTATTTCTTTCAAAATGGCTTCAATTGAAGCACAAGTGAATAATCCATCTATGTGAAAAATGTGGAAAAAAAATTTCTTATCGTATGTCTTAATTACGTGGATGATCTTATCTACTTCTGGACAAAAAAATGGTGGATGAATTCAAGAAGAGAAATGAATTAAGATTTTGAAATATGAGACTTGGGACTCATAAGATATTTTCTTGGAATTCAAGTAAAGCAAAGCCCGGGAAAAAAAATTCTCTCTCAAGAAAAGTATATTAATGGTTTTCTCAAAAAATTCAAAATGAGCTAGTGCAAGCCAATCTCTACTCCAATGGTCTTAAATAAAAAATTACAAGTTTATGATGTACAGAAAAAAAGTTGATACCATACTTTATAGAAAATTGATTGGTTCATTGATTTGTCTCAATACAAGGCCATATATTACATATTTAGTCAGTTGATTATCCAGATTCATAAATGAATTAAGTAGATAACATTTTGTTACAGCAAAAAGAATTTTGAGATTCTTTAAAGGAACGAGAACCATGATGTTGAGTTTAAAAAGGAAAATAATTGCAAACTTGTTGGCTTACAAATATTGATTGGGCATGATTAGTTGATGATCAAAAGAACACTTCAGGATATATCTTTTGCCTTAGATCAAACGTAGTTTCTTCGAGCTCAAAAAAGTAGAAATTCGTTGCTTTATCATCAGCAGTAGTAGAGTACATAGTTGCTACAGATTAGTTTGCAAAGCTATTTGGCTTAGAAGAATTTTGAAAGATTTGAATTTTGAGCAAGAAGGACTAACAGCAATTTATTATTACAATATGTCGGCAATTGCAATTAAAAAAAAATCCGGACTTCCATGCTAGGTTAAAGCATATTGAACTTCGACATCACTTTATAATAGGTTAGGAGAATCAAGAAGAAATTTGTATGGAGTTTATAAATACTAACGATCAACCAGCTCAGATGATGACAAAGCCAATGAAGACTGAAATTTGGAAATTAGCTTCAGACAGCAGCCATGATTCAAACACAGCTACAAATACAAATTAACTAGCTGCAAATGATTAGAAAAAACAGCTATTATCGTGTTGTAATTGTAGAGAATTATTAGGACTAGCTTACTCCATTTTCTCTATAAAAGAAAGCTATGCATCTAGAATTATGTATGTAGAAGAAAATGAAAAATCTCTGTTAAACAAAGAGAGAGAGAGAGAGAGAGAGTGCGTGTGTGTTGTAGCAACTCCTTCATAATCTTCAAATTTCTCAAGTGAAGTCTCATATTTTCCATAACTATTTCCTTCTACACCCAACATTGAGCACGGACCCTTTAAGGCATGCTTGGGACATAGTCCTATATATGATCGAATTAAATAATGAACTAGAATTTTTTACGTCCCTTTTTAGTATGTCAAGTGTTGTCTAGTCAAATTTACCATACAAGCCATTGAGTTATTCCATCTTATTCGAAGATTTATGCACAGAATGATGCATATCGAAGTATATTATGGATCGAAGTAGCCAAAAGTACCAACTGTTGCCAGGTCTCCTGGTCTTCTTGCATCAGTTTCGCAAGCCCAAAATCCGATATCTGCTTAAGTGATTAGTCAGCAGAACATTGCAATATTAATTTCAACTCTACCTTCATGGAGTTCATTCTCAAGGAAATCCCATTTATCTTGTTAAGCAAGTTTTCTCTTATTGATAGATCATCTTGAAAGTTAATCTTTTACCTTTGATTCACAGTTTGTGTTGAGCAGAATGTTGGTCGATTTGAAGTCATGAACAATAGGAATTCCAACAGCAGAACTTGAATGGAGATATGCAAGTCCAGTTCCTGCTCCAAGAGCCACTTTTAGCCTCAATGGCCAATCCATCTTTACTCTTCCAATTCCTAAAACTCAGAAGAAAGACAATCAAGAGGCGAGTATTATAGCAGTACTAGATATATTGTCGAATGCTGTTTAATCTACATTATTAAAGACATGTATTAGATGTTAATGAACCAACCATTTGAGTGATCTTCCAGATTCCCTTTTTTCATATATTCATAAACTAGAAATCCGTGTTTCCCATCTTTGCAATATCCTACTAGTTTACTAGATTTAGATGATCCAATCTACTAACATATCAACTTCTTCACGAAATCTGCGCTTTCCTTCTTTCTCTGAATGTGGAGGGTAGCTTCATTTTGTTGATTGCTAATACCTTACAATACAAAACAGGTAATTGTGATGCTTGATAAATGCAGTGGATTAGGAATTTTAAGGGTGTAAACATTTAGTTAAGACGTTTGAATGGGAAAGTTGAGGATTCTCTCTCGACCATAGAGCACCTCTATAAAATCGACCAAATCGCCTTTCCTGAGCAGATTCTCATCGCTGAAAGAACATGTTACTTCATCCATTTCTTTGAGTGTGAAAACTGGTGATGCATTGTGCTTTTTTGCAGGTGGATTCTGTTGGAAAAATAATCAGCTGTAGTAACGTTCAGAACAATAAAATGTAGAAATATAAAACTTATCGTCCGATCGAGTCTTATGACAGCACGATATCCTAAAATGAATTTGTCTGTTGATAACTGCTGCGACCTCCATGGACAATCACTCCCAGGATACAACGATCGTAAACCGCTTGTGCAGTAATCACGAATGATTATGAGAACTGTCAAAGGTACTTCAGAATATATGTAAGAATCGAGTATAAAAATATAGAATATGAGAAATAAGGTTTCTTTTCTAATGATTTTCCGTTTTCTTTGATCTGTCACTTTTCCAAACCAAGACATGAGTTTATATAGGCAAAACTGGAAGTAACTGTCTCCTATATGACCAGAGAATAATGCAGAATATTAATAACTGTGAGTAGTGAGTATTTTAATGATTGTGGTAGTGGGTTGTTACAAAAAAGGGTCAGAAAATACTGGCTTGTTTGATCCACCCATTAAATAATTTCGAAAATAAATAATAATAATTTATTTTAGTCAAGAAAGCCCAACAGCCTTTTTAATAATTGCGTGGGAAGTGACCCGAACCCTTGACGTCCCACACAAATGTCACATTTCCCACCACTTGACTTCATCTAATTTGATTATTTCTTTCGTATTTTATATTTATACTATAAATATATAACATATTCTTATATTAGGTTTGCCAATATTCTGCAGGTTTTTAGTTATATCCCTAAAGAACAAGGTGTTCTCCAAAATAAGAAACCACAATATCAATCCTCGTGAGCAGTAATAATATCGTAAAACAAGCAAGGCACGTGCACATTTAAGATGATCCACCCTCAACTTGCTGCAGAGAGTATAAGGCAATTTTACATAAAATTAATTTATACAGTAGGAATATCAATGTGACAAGGTGGAATTTACAGGATGATTAAATTCTACAGGGTAAAAGCATCAGAAAAAGAATCTTACAATGATTGATCTGATCTTGTGATTTACTTCTCCGACACTTGTTCCATTCAGAAACTAAACCAAAAGGCATGATTTTTGCTTCTTTTTTTCCAAACAAAATCTACGAATTACATCACATGAAACTATTAAATGAAGAACTTAGGACGGATCAAAAATCATCTTGAAACATGTAAATTCTATAACTTCATACCAAATTACATTCCACAGTGAAAACATTAGTGTCAGATGATTACAATAGCATAATTACATCAATTCGAATCAAATCTTGACAAATTATACAAAATATTTAGCAGAACAGGACAATATTAAGTATTACAAGAAGGCTAATTATATAGCCTCCACAATTTTTTATTTTTTGCAGTACATTTTAATTGCACTTAAATTTCTTAATCTTTGTTCATTATAATACTTATATCCCTAACGGATTTTCATGTCATTCTTATCCTCAAACTTTTTCATTAGTTATATTTTGTATTTGATAACAGTTTAATATCCGAAATTCAAATGGTGTAGTATAACTTATTTTTCCATCATATTTTAAAATAATAATAATTAAAAGGTGTGAAATTTTTTTTTCCCCTCATTTCGAATCATGAAAATGAAATATTTTGATATAAATCATCATCAAAGATGGAGCATACTAATTAATGGAATGTTAAAGGTAATAATTTGATTGAAAAAAGTTAAGAAAATAATTGCTACAATGGTCAAAGATTGAAGAGTTTAAATATAAATAAAATGTGGTGCTATAAATAATAATTGTGGTGTCAATATAACCACCTTACAAGTATTTGGTAAGGGTATGTGTAAGGCAAGTGAAAACGTTAGCTTTGTGAAATACTCAAAGGGCAAAAAAAAAAAAAAAAAAAAAAAACCAAAAAAAGGGAAAAAAAAAAAAAAAAAAAAAAAGAAAAAGAAAAAAAAAAGGAAAGTGACGAACACTGAAAAGTGACATTTGAAAGATTAAGTATTTTTTCTTTTATTTCTATTTTGGTGTTGCCTATTTAACCTATTTATGAGCTATATTTCTTCACTCATTAGGTGACATTTTTGTTATCGTTTCGAAGTATTTACGACAAATTTTGAAATACATCTTTTGAAATTGAAAATCGATAAAAGATGAGTTCATAATAACAAGTCAAAATTGGCTACAAGAAATGGACTAAATAATTATGGTTTATTTTGCGTTCAATATTTCCTACGAGATAATTTTTGGCATTTAGACTTCATCCATAACATATTTATCATGACCTTATTACAAGCTTTCTAATAGATTTTGAACGCTCAAAATGAATAATCATAGTTTAAAATATCATATCAAACCAAATTTTTTTAATAATAAAAATTTTAAAAAATAAAAAATATCAGACTGGTAGTGCGGCTACTTGTCTCTTGAATGATTTTGTTTATTTTCAAATGTTTTGGGCTTGTTTGAGCCACATTATTTTCAAAAAAAAAATACATTATTCAAGTGTGATTTGATATCATTTCAATCACAAATTCTTTAATAAAATAATATTACACGTAAATCTAAAACTTTTTCTTATTTTTGAACTACACATTTCTCATTGATTTGACATGAACAATGCATTTTTTTCTAGAATTTGGCTCAAACATGGGCAAATATGTTTTAAATTGACGTAATTAATACGGTTATTAAAACATTAATTTGATTTAAGTATATTAATCTATTCATTCTTTTTTTAGGATATCGTATCTAATTTCCTCATACTCAAACATGATCAGCTAAGGGGACTGAACCCCAGCTAGAAAGCTGTAGAGTATTAAAAATTGGCTTCGCCGCATTTATTCGGCCTTTTTTTTTTTTTTTTTTTTTTTTTTGAGGTAGTAAAATTTTTTCTTAAGTAAAAACGAAATTTTTAAGTCTAATTTAATTTATTAATATTAATTTATTTTTTTTAGCCCCGAACATTTTACTCGATCCACACCCCTTACCAACCTGAACGTCTCACTTGAAGAAAAAGAATGAGCAAGAAAGGAAAAAAGTGGGTAGTACTTGTTTACCTTTGAATGACATATGGTGGGTATGAGGTTAGAGTTTGTTTGGCTAACCTTTAAAAAAATATTACTTAAAATTAAAACGTTTTGTTTCCAAACATGGTTGATCGCGTTAGTTTTTCTTACTTTTAAGTAAGAAATTTTACATACTTTCGCACTATCCACTTTTTGTCGAAATTAGTAACTTATTTATTTTCTACTATAACTGATAAACAAGTTAATTATTTGAAAATTACTTATTTAGCTATAAGTAAAAAATTTACACTTAGCCAAACATGCTTTATATTTGAAAAGGAAAAACAATCCGCATCCTCTTCCAATAAGACTTCTTTCCACTTCCTATATGTTTGTATGTTAGAAGATATAAGGTTGCGGTTCAAGGGTTGCTTTCATTGATTTACAAGATGTCAACCTCCATCTGTAATAGTAATTGCTCAATGGGTTTCTTAAACTATTTATCTGATACATTTTTATTTTTCGAAATCTGATAAAAATGTCTCATAGTTTATATTCTTAACATATTTTGACATTTTTTTGTACTTATGATTCACCTCTATAGTTATTATACTTATCATGTTTACCCAAATTAGTTTTTGATAATAAATGCTATACTGAAATTTCAAGCTTACTACATCAGAACATGAATGACAACTATACACAACATGGTTACTCGAATAAATATATATGCAATTTCTTCTTACAAACTTTCTCATGGTACAGACCACCTTTCATAATTAAAATAAAAAAAATAAAAATTAAGAATGAAGCACATAAGTGCAGATTTAGTACATAGATTAAACATGACAAGACACTACATTGACTTATTTTTTTTTTTTACATTAATAATGTTCACTAGTATCTCGTCCTCCCAAACATGCCATGAGAATTTTTTACCTCAAAATGCATCATTTTTTAGGTTCGAAAAAGAAAGGAAAAAGGCCCATGTATTGTTAAAGTTACAGATATGTGCATTGAACCCCAAAACAAGATATGAGGATTGCTCAAATAAAGATTGAGGGCCCTAAAAAACCCACCCTTCTAATCTTATGTACATTTTATTCACATGAAAAATCTTAACCTTGCATGAGGTTTTTTTTCATGCTAGTAGGACTTTCTTTGATGGCTGCAGCCCATCATTAGGGTTTTGATTTCCTTGATGTCATACTTGTGAGTCTTCTTGCAGTAGAGGGACCTTGTCATCTGATGATGATCTGTTATTGTGAAATTCATCATCCTCTCTGACTTGTCCCCATATCACCGTGTAATATCCCATTCCACACACAAATGCACCCATCATGCTGCAAGAATAAATACCATGTAAGATATAAAATCTCTTAAAAAAGCGTTTTTCTTAATAGTGTCGATTTTTCAACGGAAGAAAAAAGATATAGACAGCATCATATGATATATTGACATTGTAGTAATAAATAGCAATTTCCTTTGTTTGCAACATGTTTAGGTGCATTTGGCTTAACAGATACTAAAATGACGAGAAGAAACATGTGTCAATGAACAGTATTAAGAAAAGAAAACAAAAGTTATGAAAATCTTATTTCTTATAGTGTTGAACCTCTCTATTATGTACGACATACCAAATATGTGCTAAGGGAATTGAGAATTAGGTGATGGTTTCAATAGAGTACATGATCCTCTCAATTGAACAAGCTAAAAGAGTGAGAGGTAGACAGGCAGTTGTAGCTGATATTTGTTATGAATCTGCTTACTTCTGATTTTCCATTGCATCTAGCAATAAACCAAATGGAGTGATGAAAAAAATATTCGATTTAATGATTTCAAATTTATTGGGAAGAAGGCTTATCTATCATCTCAATTTGGAATGGAAAGTATCTTCAAATAGTAGAGAAACTTTTACCTTCCATAGTGAAAGGTGTCTGCAAAGAGAAAACAGCCAAATACACTTGCAATGGGAATTCCCAATGGCTTAAATATGGGCACAAAATAAGGGCCTTTAATTCGCATGCACCACATGTGGACACTGCTACGGATCAAGCTACTGAAAATTGCCTGTAATATATACATACACATGTTAGCTGTATCTATATGACTATATACATCTTTTGACATGGAAAAATCAATAATTAATTCAAAACTAGACTTATTCTTACTGTTAGAATGATTACAAAGAGCTCCAAATTAAGCTCCAATGTCCATGCAGTGGGATCTCTTTCTATAAACGCAGCAAGTACAGCAGATTGGATTGTTCCAAATAAGCTATAAAAAGAGACTATTTTCATCACTTGTGGGTATATTTTGACAGTTCCCACCTGACTCAGAAGAATAAGATGAAAATAGGAACAATCTAATTAAACATTGAAGTTTAAATTTAAACAATCCAACTTTTCAGACAAGGAGAATTTTGACATAGTAGGTAAATGTTTTAAGTTCAAATCCCATTGCCATCAATTACTTTGGGAAATTTGTGAGTACTGCATGCATTTTGATGGGGAAAAAATGGATATGGGATGTATGTGAATGGCTCGTTATGAATATTAAATTTCTAGAAAAAATGTGTTCATTCTCTAGTCTTATAAATTTTAGACGAGAAACATTTGAATATAATATCATAAAGATAAAAGTATTGAATTCAAGTCTCGTTGTCATTCATTTATGAAAAATATTGTGCTCACGTCAAGCTCCAATTACAAGCAAAACAAGCTTAAATAAAATCTTAATTAGTAAATTTGCTTGTTCTCGAAAAGTTTAAGTTTGAGAAAGAACCTGAGAATTAAAGCAAGAAGGAAAGATAAAGCAGGTAACAGATTGGCCATGCCAATTGCAACAATTGGAGAGCTGTATCTTAGACCAAGAAATGCAAGGTTTTGTGCCATTGTCACCCTGGAAAATATGTTCCAACAAAATAATAATGTATAAATAGTCGAATTTATTGATCATTGTATTATTAACATGATATATTTGTGATTTTATCTCATATTGTGTCCTTATTAGGCGCAAAAACAAAGAAATAGATGAAAATAGTTTGTACTGTATATCAAACATGAGAGAATACGTACCCAATTAAACCGAGGAAGAATACTCGCAAGAGAAAAGGTAAGGTCAATAATGGCATTTTTAATCTGGAAAGAGAGAAATATTGATGTGAATTGTCTGGCTTGGCACTACTTAAAGCTTTAGCATGTATGCAATCGTGTGTTTGAAAAAAATGATCCGTCTGATTGATTTCATATTAAATCCCATTAAACGAAATCATAGTTTCAAGAAATATGAGATATCTAAGTCTATGTGAATAAGAGAGAAATATCATACGTATTTCTATCATAAATGAAGGAATACGGAAGTAGTATGATAGAACCAATGGCATTAGTGTAGACAACAAAAACGAACGGGCTGAGCCCTTTGGCCATCACAGTGCTAGCCAATATAGTCAAGCCAATAGTGCAACCCTCCATAATCACCATCACCGTAGACGGCACAACTTCGCCTATAAATGATGTGAAACCCATCCCCGCGCTTCCTTCTCTGTCTCTCAGAATATTGTTTCTGTCTCAACCTCTCTCAGTAAATATTATTGGAGCATTAATCTTCCTACTAATATTTAAAAGGTGGAGAGAGAAAAGAAATTTATTGTAACCCTTCATGGAAAGGTTAAGCTACTTGGGTGAGAATAAGCAACTCGAGTGTCCCATGCAGAGCAAAAGAAGGCAATACATCATATTTCTATTTTATACATTTTCTAGTCATGTCTTGAACAAAACTTGTGCACATGTTCTCCTACTATTTGTCCCCAATGAATTAATTTTGGTTTATTAATTTTTTACGCCTGATATATTAGAATTTTAGCTTCAACACGTCTCTAATGTATTGACATAATTTGATTTTCAAAATTTGAGCACAAATTATCCTATTATTTGGTCGAACTTTGCATAAACAGGATACCGTTACGTACATACTACCTTATTATAAGATCGAACACGCATGAAGAAAAAAATTCATTAAATATATTCATATATGTGCATAATTTTCATAAATGTGTGATGATGAAACTTAATTCCATGACTTTCATATATTATTATACTTTGTTAAACTATTTCGTCTTTGTGGAGACGGCATTTTATGTATCTAAATCAAGATCTAGTACCATGGCTCATCACCTGGAGTGATTAAATTCGATGGCTTTCCGTTTGTGGTTCATATTAATTTAGGCCCTACCTAAACGATTTTTAAAGCATTTGGGTCCATTTAATTACGTAGACCTAACAATATTCATAAGTGGAGTTTCCTATGTCTTCTATAGGACAAATTATTATATTATGGACCTAATTACGTAAGCAGAGATATTAATCTGTTCATTGATTGGTCATTTGTTACACAGCTTTGAGTAGTATACAGTTGTTTGTTTCAATAATTGAGATTAGTTAATTTTTAATTAAGTTAATTGTTCTGCCTTTTACACCAGCAGAATTAATCATTGGATACTGATGGCCAAGTCTATGATGTAAATTGTTCAAAATCAATAAATTGCGTTTGGAATAAAAATAAAAATAGTTATGAAAAACAAAAGCCAAGAAGTTGGCCTATGCGACCACAAAAACCAAAAGGGCCAGCGGTCGTGTAGGTATTTGCCGGGCCTTAAGCCCTGCCATAAGATAATCTATGCGGTTGCATAGGTTTGTTTTATGCGACTGCATAGAACATTTTCACTGGCCGTTTTTGTTTGAACCTGAGGTGGCCTTTCATACGTTTTGGCATCACTTCGTGTAACATTGGTTGATGCCTAAAATGGTAGCTAGATGATCAATATAAACACATCAAAAACAACAAAAACAACTTGTGATCATTGTTTTCATTCCACAAAAGAATCAAAATCTTCCTTCTATCATATTCATACTTTAAATTGTGTTATTAAGTTTTGGAGGATTTTCACTAAGTGCTTTGATAAATCTTACAAACCATTTATCAAAATCCCTTTAAGCATTAAATTCAATCCAAGAGGGAAAAAATATCTTTTAAGGACAATAATTACGTGTTTGAGCCTTCTTCTTCAATTTCTTCTTCTTGTTATTTGTTCTTTGTTTCTTCTCCATTCCCTTGTGTGTAAACCATTTTTCCAATAATTTCAAACGATATTTCTACAATGGAGAATGAAACTATTAGGACGACGATCAAGTTAATGAATCAAGACCTAGTTCATTTAGATTGCTTCAATGGAACGAACTTCACAATATGGCAAGATAAATTGAAGTTCCTTTTGACAGCATTGAAGATGTTCTACATCCTTGATCGGGATTGGCCACCATTACTACCAACTCATGGAGAAATTGATGCCATAAGAGTCGAAAGACAAAAGCATCAAGATGATGAATTGATTTACCTCGGTCAAGTACTCAATATATTATCAGACTGGTTGTATGAATTCTACACCAACACATCTTCGACAAAAAGAAACATGGGATGGTTTGGAAAACAAATACAAAGTCGAAGAAGAAGAAGAAGATACCAAGAAATTCTTAATTTCAAGATATTTTAATTTTAAATTTCTTGATAATATTCCATTTCTTTCCCAATTACATGAATTACAAGTTTTTGTCAACAAGTTGAAAGTGGTCAAAATTGAGATTCTGGGAACTTCACAAGTCGGAGCAATTATTACAAAACACCCGGGAACTTAAAAATGATATCGAAAGAAAATCATGCATAGTTCCAAAAATCACTCTTTGGAACAATTGCAGAAATATCTTCGCATTGAGGAAAAGTCAATGGTAGGAGATAAGAATGACAATTCTTATAAAGGCACTTCCAAGGCAAATGCGATAGAGAAAACTGAACCTTCAAACAATTCAACAAGAGAAAACTTTCAAAGAATTTTAACGAGTCCAAGAAGTATTTCAAAGATGGTTGTTTTGTTTATGGGGAATCTGGACATTATACTAAGGAATATCACACCAAAAACAAAACAACTCCGAAAGAAAGGTGAACTCTATCAAAGAAAATAATATTGTGGCCACCGTAAGAGAGATTAATGGAATCAAAGAAAAAGTTCATAGATGGTAGTATGATACATGTGCAATTATAAATGTAACATATGATAAGTCTTTATCAAAACTTATTATGAAGTGGATAAATGGGTAACAAAAACCGCTCCAAAGGTGGTTGGGAAATGAAATATAGCGATCATATTCACTTCCGGCATGACCGTTACCTTGACCAATGTGCTACATGTTCTCGATATGGATAGGAACTTAGTTAATGGAAATCTTTTAGGAAAATCGAGCACAAAATATATTTTAGAAATCCAGTAATTTGGTATTATTCCTAAATGGAATATTTATTGGAAAAGGCTATTCTTTTAAAGAAATGGTCAAACTTTGCGTTTTATTCTACGTGGATTAACCGCAAGTGTACGGTATCAAGTTTTGTAATATAGTATTGAAGTAAGAGCATCGAACCTACGGGGATTGTATTTAATTTTCACTAAGTACTATAATTATGCAATTTCTACTTTATTTAGATGAATGTATGATTGAATCCTAATGTATTTCTAAACCCCTCTCTTGAGCACCGATTAGAAACTAACCCTAGATCCCAATTCTAACATCTCTGTTCAAAATTGAAAATCAAGAATTTAATAAAGATCCGATTCTTTTATGGAGGAAGCTTCACAGATTTATACTTTCTCTCGAAACCTATAAATTCTATGTTGTATCACTCTTATGATCAAGCCTAAATTCCCACTCTCTCGAGCGCCGGAATTGACTAGCATCAAATCATCCAATTGTTGATCAGGCAATTGAAAGCATTAAAATCATGATACAATTAAATATATGCTTGAAAATCAAAGAAATAATTATAAAATCATCAAACCATAATTTTGATTCGGATACATCAAACCCCTAGATAAATTGTTTAATTCATGGTATAATAAATGAAAATCATAGGAATTATAATAAACAACATAAAGAAAATGATAGAAAAAACTAGACTTTTGGGTAGATCTTCAATCTTCTTCCTTGATATTGTTTATCCTTCCTTTTGGTGTCTTCAATTTTTTCCCTTCAAATTTTGTGGTTAAATTCTTCAATCTTTCCCCCTTCCATCCTCCTTGAAAATAGGATTTTTGAATGGTACTTATAGTATGTTAGGGGTCTTGGACGAAATAGGGTTGAATTGGGCCAATAAAAGAGTCCAAAAACATAAAAACGTGTTTTCCCGCATATCCGGCTCCTTGGTGCCAAATATGGGCATTGCGGTGCCGCCTATTCTGTTAATTTTCAGTCATATGGGAATTGTGGCGCCCAAGATGGGCGCTACGACACTCGGTTCGGTCAAAATGGCAGACTGCATATCATTCAGTATTTTTAGCATAACTTTTGCATCCGATATCCAATTGAGATGATTCAAAATGCATTGAAAAGCTAACTCAAAGGGTTACAATTTTGCTTCAAGCATCATTCTTCAAATTGATCGTTTGCTATGATAAAAATGGGTCCCAATATGAGGCTGAAACTCCGAGGCATAACTTTTTGGTTGGAAATTGATTTGTGATCATATTTTGATTAAATTTGATCCCTTTGATATCTTTTTTATCCAATTGACTGCTAGCACTCTTAGATCGAGGTTCAACACAACTTTTCAATATTTGCACTTTAGTCCCCGAACTTTGGATCTCTTACAATTTAGCCATTTTCTCTAATTTCGCCAACTTTTGCTTATTTCTTTCAATTTCATCAACTTACATCACAATATCAAAACACAGAATAAAAAGCTCTAAAACACTCTTAAGAGTAGCAAAATAACAAATTAGGTGGCATAAATATTATGAGTGTAGAGCACTCGTCAAATACCCCCAAACTTAATATTTTGCTTGTCTTCGAGCAAACACAAACTAAAGAGAATAACAAACAAACACATGAACTCAATTAAAACCTACAAGCTAGATATCTTCCTTTTATAGCCCAGAATTAAAAAAATAGCATTGATGTCGTGAATCACTTCAAAGTTATAATGCACAAGCTGAATTCTTACATATTCAATGCAAAACAGGGGTGTGTGTGTGTGTGTGTGTGAAGAGTTAAGTGCAATGTTATACAATAATAAGTTGATTCAATTCCCGACTTTAAAAGTCAAATATTTCCTTATTTCGCTCGTGGGATTCACACACCTCCAAACTTGTTTTCTTTTCTATTCCCAATGGTATAATCTAAGGTGGATTTTCAATACTAGTTTGTTACACCGCTCAGGTTTGGTTAGATTTTACTAATTGTAGTTCAACTTATCAATAAATGAGGATTCTCCTTATTTTTTTTTACTGCTTCAACCTCCTAATTCTCTCAAACAAGTGTTTAGGGCTTAATCAATGCATGTGATGTCCATTTTTTTGATATAAATTTATTCTTTAATCATCCTTTGTACGGACGTCTCTCCATTAAGTTTTTTAAATGACCCCTATAGCAAGCTTTAGGCCGATGACTCCCAAATCAGATGAATATAGGATATCAGGTTTTAAACCCTTGTAGACTTAATCACTCGAATCATAAATGCTACAAAGAGACGATTCACAATGAGATTATTATGATTGTCCTCATTGAGATCTTTTTTTTTGTGCGATGATTGGTGCAATGCCCCTTATTAAACACCTATTCTCGAAAATCGACCTCTAACTTAAGATTTTCACCCAATATTCATCCTATTAGTCTCAGACAGTCCACACAAAAATTAACACACACGGAATCCACATTTATCTTCAAGTTTTCCTACAACAGTGCAATCATCCAAACATCATATATTTGGTTTAAGGGTATAATAATGTTTTATGGTTGTTTAGGTTTAGCATCTAAGTTCTCTAATCTAACATATAAATGTGAATCAACCGACTCATGTACACTGCTACAATCAACTCACGTGCAAAAATAATTTTCGTTTCACACAAATAAGCAAAAATCTAACTCAAGCACATAACTTATTTACAATTCATAAATCAACACATGTTCTCAATTATTCAAATCAATATCGGCAAGGCTATCTAATTCACTCAAGCATACAAAACACAATTTTTTTTAACAGTGCACACTAATAAGAAAATTAAAAAAATGCACACAAATCACACAAAATACACAAAATTAAAAAAATATATGTAGGCAATTAGAAAATTTATGATACACCTCCAAACTTAAACTAAACATTGTCCCCAATGTTATTAAAAGAAAAGGAGGAAAACTTCCCTGAATTGTCTGAATTGCCAATGATGGTTTGGTGCTATGATGTTGGACTTGATTGATACTTCTTCTAGTTTCTCCCCCAAACTTGATATTTATCATGTTAGTCTTCGTCAATTGGTATGATTGTTCAACGACGTCAAGTTTCTGAAAATTCAAAATGTAGATATTAAATTCATGGAACAAGTGTTACTTAGCTCAAACATCTAATAACCAACTTGACTGTTCAAAGACCTAAGGGAGACGAGGTAGGGCTGATGGATTCCTAAATTGAAAAAAAAATTGAAATGCAATAAACTCTCCTATAATTTAAAAGAAATAAAATAAAATAAGTGAAAAGGTAAGAATGCTTGGGTTGCCTCGCAAGAAGCGCTTCTTTATAGTTACTAGCTTGACTCAACTGCAATGCCTATGGTGGATCCTCAGGTGGCACATTTCTCTTATTTCTGAACTTTATCTTCGACTTTATATTCTCCTTCATTGTAAGATGGCGAACAAACTTAGGTTGTTTTGACCCCGGTATGGCCTTAAAGATCTCTTTTGATTTGGAAATGTTTGGAGGTTTCAAAGGCCTAGCTACATAATTCTTTTTTTTGTCAGGTGGGTCAGCTTCTTGAGCTAAGATGAAATCCACTGGTTCTTCATTCCTGAGTCATTACCATTAGTAGATGCATCCCTTGCTGAGTAATTGATTGATATGTATTGCACTAACGGATCATAAAATAATTTCCCTTTTCCTCTATTTCCTACAATTACTTCAGCTGATTGGATCATTTTGCAAGTGTTAACTTTTCCTTTTTTTGGGGCTTTCTTTTCTTGATGGACGTTGAAAGTTACTTGCTCTTCATTAACTGGTAGTGTCAACTTCCTTTCTTGCACATCAATCAATGTTCTTCCAGTAGCCAGGAAAGGTCGGCCAAGAATCAACGGTACTTTCTTATCCTCCTCCATGTCCAATACCACAAAGTCCACCGGAAAGATGAACATATCAACCTTCACCAACACATCTTCAATAATGCCTTTGGGATATGTGATCGATCTGTCCGCCAGTTGCAAGGTAAGGGTTGTGGGATTCACTTCTCTAAGACCTAGCTTTTTGAACACTGATAAGGGCATCAAGTTTATGCTAGCTCCAAGGTCACATAGTGCCCTATCAAATGTGATACCACCAATATTGCACGGGATGTTGAAGCTGCCCGGATCTTTCAATTTGTGAGGGGGCTTCTTCTGAAGTATGGCACCACACTCCTCTATCAGTTTAACAGTCTCAAATTCCTCCAACTTTCTCTCCTTTGACATCACTTCCTTAAGGACTTGACAAAGTTAGGCATTTGGGTCAAGGCTTCTGCAAAGGGAATGTTGATGTGGATTTTCTTGAAGACCTCTAGAATCGTTGCGAATTTTTCATCAAACTCTTTCTTCAAATACCTCTACGGGAATGGTAGTGGAGGCTTCAAGATAGGTGGGTTGTCCGGAAATGACATTGAGTAAGGCTTATAAATCTTCTTTGTTGCCTCTGCCTCAGTTTTTTGCCCTTTAGTCTACTTTTCCCTTGCAAGTATGGGATCCGATGTAGGTACCCCAACCTCTCTAAACTTGCATTCTTCAACTACTTTACCACTCCTTAGGGTGATAGCATTGCAGTGTTCTCGTGGGTTAACCCCTGTGTCACTAGGAAATTGTCCTTTTTGTTGAGATTGTATTGCAGTTGTTATCTGACCAATCTGTACCTCTAAATTCTTCACTGTAGCCCCTAAGTTGGTCATACGTGTCTCAATGTTGTCAAGTCTTGCCTCATCTTTGTTGAACCTCGATCTGATCTCTGAAGTGAAGGTTCTTAAAATACCTGATACTAGTTATTTTCTGAGTAGTTTCCCCTTTGTTTGAAATTCTGATCATTCACATACTGAAGTTGTTCATTCTCCCTTTCAACATTCTAGTATGCAATGGATGTAGCCATAATAGATTCTGATTTCTTTTGTGATCCATGTGAAGACAATGCATCTATTTGATTAGTGAGAGATGACATTTGAGCTGCAGAGCGGTAATAGGATCCACTTCATAAAGGCCAGCAACTTTCTTTGCACTCGAACGCTCACTCGGCCATTGATAGCTATTAGTAGCTATCTCATCCAATAATGCATAAGCCTCATTTGGAGTTTTGGATAATAATGCACCCTCTGCTGCAGAATCCACCACTATCCGTGTTTGACCATTCAAATCATTGTAGAAGGTTTGTATCTGCAACCAATCCGGGTAACCATGCTGAGGACATCTTCTGAATAGGTCTTTATATCTTTCCCATGTCTCATAGAATGGTTCAAAGTCTGACTGTCGAAACTGCCCAATTTCACTCCGTAATTGCGCTGCCTTCGAAGGTGGAAAGAATTTTGTAAGAAACTTCTGCGCTAACCCCTCCCAAGTTGTAATGGGTCCACACGGAAATGATTTGAACCATGCCTTGGCTTTGTCTCTTAGGGAAAAGGAAAATAGACAGAGTTGGATTGCATCTTCAATAACGCTATTCATTTTCACTGTATCACAGATCTCTAGAAAGGACCCCAAATGAGCATTTGGGTCTTCTGCTGAAGCTTCCCCAAACTGATTCTGCTGCACCATGTGTATAAGTCCTGGCTTCAGTTCAATGTTGTTAGCAGCAACATCTTGACGTGCAATACCGGAGTAATTTTTATTGTCAACTGGTCTGATGTAGTCCATTATAGCCCGTTGTTGACCATTCTGATTGTTCAGATTCACTATTAGTAGATCTTGGTCGGCCATTACTTCACGGTTGTTTCTCTGAATGCCCCTTAGAACTCTGAAGGTTCGTTCTGGTTCAGAATCAACAGGTAGTAGTCCAACGCTTCTTGATCTTTGCATAAACCTGAAATAGGCGTCGCAAAATAATTTAAAAAGAAAAAAAATCTAAATTAAAATAGAGATTGCTTGGTAATAATATTAGCAAAAATTAAATTCTACAATCCCCGACAACAGCGTCAAAAACTTGCCACGCGTTTTATGCAACGTGGTTTAACTACAAGTGTATGATGTCAAGTTTTGTAATATAGTATTAAAGTAAGAGTGTCAAACCCATAGTGATTGTATTTAATTTTCACTAAGTACTATAATTATGCAATTTCTACTTTATTTAGATGAATGTATGATTGAATTGATGTTTTATGAATGAACGATTTAAATTAAACTAACGTGATTGGATGTGACAAATTTGGGGAATTCAAATTATCAAATGAGAAGGCCTAGGGATTGATTTTACCTAACTTTCAATTATGATTCAACGAATTCAAATTAT
Source organism: Olea europaea var. sylvestris (assembly GCF_002742605.1). Classification (NCBI taxonomy): domain Eukaryota; kingdom Viridiplantae; phylum Streptophyta; class Magnoliopsida; order Lamiales; family Oleaceae; genus Olea; species Olea europaea. Next base: position 29,809,243 of record NC_036248.1, on the reverse strand, counting down.
CCCAATTGATTTTTTCATAGTTAAAAGTAAGAATCCTAATGTATTTCTAACCCCCTCTCTCGGGCACCGATTAGAAATTAACTCTAGATCCCAATTCTAACATCTATTCAAAATTGAAAATCAAGAATTTAATAAAGATCAAATTCTTTTATGGAGTAAACTTCACAGATTTATACTTTTTTTCGAAACCTATAAATTCTATGTTGTATCACTCTTATGATCACGCCTAAATTCCTACTCTCTCGAGCACCGAAATTGACTAGCATCAAATCATCCAATTGTTGATTAGGCAATTGAAAACATTAAAATTATGATACAATTAAATATATGCTTGAAAATCAAAGAAATAATTATAAATTCATCAAACCATAATCTTGATTCGGTTACATCAAACTCCTAGATAAATTGTTTAATTCATGGTATAATAAATGAAAATCATAGGAATTATAATAAACAACATAAGAAAAAGGATAGAAAAAACTAGTCTTTTGGGTAGATCTTCAATCTTCTTTCTTGATGTCGTTTCTCCTTCCTTTTGATGTCTTCAATTTTTTTTCCTTCAAATTATGTGGTTGAATTCTTCAATCTTGCCTCCTTCCATCCTCCTTGAAAATAGGGTTTTTGAATGATACTTATAATATGTTAGGGGTCTTGGACAAAATAGGGTTGAATTGGGCCAATAAAAGAGTCCAAAAGTATAAAAACGCGTTCTCCCACATATCCGGTGCCTCGACGCCAAATATGGGCGCTGCGGTGCCGCCTATTCTGTTAATTTTCAGTCATATGGGCGCTACGGCGCTCGGTTCGGTTGAAATGGCAGACTGCACATCTTTCAATATTTTTAACATAACTTTTGTATCCGATGTCCAATTGAGATGATTCAAGATACATTGGAAAGCTAACTCAAAGGGCTACAATTTTGCTTCAAGCATCATTCTTCAAATTGATTGTTTCCTATGATAAAAATGGGTCTCAATATAAGGCTGAAACTCCGAGGCATAACTTTTCGGTTCGAAATTGATTTGTGATCAAATTTTGATTAAATTTGACCCCTTTGACATCTTTTTCATCCAATTGACTTCTAGCACTCTCGGATCTTCATTGCGAGGTTCAACACAATTTTTCAATATTTGCACTTTAGTTTCCGAACTTTGGATCTCTTATAATTTGGCCATTTTCTCCAATTTCGCCAACTTTTGCTTATTTCTTTCAATTTCATAAACTTACATCACAATATCAAAACACACATTAAAAGGCTCTAAAACACTCTCAAGAATAGCTAAATAACAAATTATGTGGCATAAATATCATGAGTGTAGAGCACTAATCAACCAATGTGCTACATGTTCTCAATATGGATAGGAACTTAGGTAACGGAAATGTTTTAGGAAAATCGAGCATAAAATATATTTACGAATCCGATAATTTTGTATTATTCCTAAATGGAATATTTATTGGAAAAGGCTATTCTTTTAAAGAAATGGTCAAACTTTGTACCATTGACAAGATATTTAATAATAAAGTTGACTTTCCTTATATTGTTGATTTATTTACATTATGGCATGTCTGATTATGTTACATAGGTAAGAGTACCATAAAAAAAATGTTGAAGTGTCTTAATATCATACAATGAAAATGATGTATTTAAATGTAAAAATATGTAGAAATTAAGATGACTAAAAAGCCTTATCAAATTGTAAATAAGACTTCTAGTATTTTAGAATAAATTCATATGGATATATGTGAATTAAATTACATGTTAACTAGAGGTGGAAATAGATATTTCATTACCTTTATAGATGATTACTATAGATATACATATATTTATTTGATGAAACATAAATATGAGACTTTTGATATGTTTAAAACATATAAGAATGAAGTTGAAAATCACTTAAGAAAATAAAAACTTTAAAAATTGATAGAGGAGGTGAATTTTTTTAGTGATTTTAATTCATTTTCTGAATAACAAAACATAATTCATCAATGTTTTGGACCAAAGCCTTGTTTGAGCCACATTTTTTAGAAAAAATAAATATATTATTAAACAGTGAGTTAACATCATATCAACCACACATTCTTCAATAAAATAATATTATACGCAAATTCAAAATTTTTCCTTATTTTTTAACCATACATTTCCTATTAATACACTATTCAAAAATGTATTTTCATGAAAATAATGTGGCTCAAACAAGGGCCAAGGATACCCAAAGAAAATGGTTTGGTTAGAAGAAAAAATAGAATTTTAGTTGAAATGATAAATGCCAAGTTAACTTATGGTAAGTTACCATTTAATTTGTGGGACGAAGCATTGTCTAATGCGTGTAGAATATTAAATAGGATTCCTTCTAGATTTACGAAAGTTTCTCTTTATGAATTGTGAAAAAGAAGAAAACCTAAGATTGGATGCTTTAAAGTATGAGGATGTCTTTCTTATTGTAAGAACACGAACCCTAATAAGACCAAATTGGGTTCAAGAGGCATTAAATGTGCTTTTGTTGGATATACTAGTAATAGCAAATCATATAGATTATGAAATTTGGAGACCAATGTGATTATTGAATCCAACGATATAGAGTTCTTTAAGAATTCACTGTTTTTGGATAATGAATTAAGGAAAACTTTTAAACAGATCTCAAGCTCTAGTGGAACACAAGATGAAATATCTTCTAAAAAATGGTAATGAATCTAATGAAGTACAATGAAGTAGAAGAACTTGAATTGATAAGTCTTTAAGACCAGATGAAATTGACTATCAACTTATTTCATTTTACTTCGTAGAAAGAAATGAGAAGAATATTATAAGAACAACTCATTTTGTCAACAAGTGAAAATCGTTCACAAAACTTATAAAGAGGCTATGACTTCTTGTGATAGCATCTTTTGGAAAGATGAAATGGATTCAAGTATGTTAAACAATGCACGGAACTTATCGATTTACCACTCGGATCCAAACCTTTTGGATGTAAATGGGTGTTTGAAGAAAATGAAGAAAATATAACATTGATAGTTCTCTTAATACCTTTAAGGCTAGACTAGTAGCTAAAGACTATCGACAAAGGGAAGGAATTGACTATTTTGATACTTATGCACTGATAGTTAGAATAACATCAATTATGATATTATTTGCATTAACTTCAATACATAACTTGCATGTTCATCAAAAAGATGTCAATACAGCATTCTTGAATGAGGATCTCGATGAAGAGGTTTATATGGATTAACCCGAAGGGTTTGCTCTTCTCGAAAATGACATAAGGTGTGCAAGTTAATGAAACCGTTATACAGTTTGAAGCAAGCACCCAAGAAATGGCATAAAAATTTTGATTTAGCCATTTTTTTATTTGGTTTCAAACACAATAGTGTAGATAAATATTTGTACTCCAAACTATGTGATAACTATGTTACATTTATTTGCTTATATGTGGATGATATGTTAATTATGAATAATCACATGAATAGAATAGAAGCAATGAAGAGGTTTCTTTCTTCCACGTTTAAGATGAAGAATCTTGGACAAGTGAATACCATTTTGGGTATCAAAGTTACTAAAACTAGTGGGGATTATCATTTAAATCAGTCTCATTATATTGAAAATGTGATAAATAAGTTCAAATATTTGAATGCAAAAGAATTTAGTACCCCCATGTTGCAACTTAAAAACTCATAAAGAATGATGGAATAGTAGTTGCTTAATTAGAGTATGCAAGTGTTATATGGAGTCTTATGTTTGTAGTTCAATGTACAAAATCGAACATAGCTTATGCAATAAGTAAACTTAGTAGATTTACTAGTAATTCGAACAAGGCCATTGGTGGAGTTCTGGGCTATTTAAAGAAAATAAAGAACTTAGGTCTACAATATATTAAATTCTCTATATAGAGGGATTTATCGATGCTAGTTGGATATCTAGCACGGCTAAAGGTAGATCCACTTCAGATCGGGTGTTTACACTCGGAAGAGGTGCAATTTCCTAGAAATCAAAGAAACGGACATGTATAACACACTCAACTATGGAATATGAATTTGTAGCATATCAAAAACCGAGAAAGGAGCTAAGTGCCTCAAGGATCTACTTTAAGAGATTCTTTTGGGACCAAAGAATGCATCTTCAATATCTATCATGTGTGATAGTCAAGCTATATTAGCAAAGACAACAATGAGGTATACAAACGAAAAGTCTAGACATATGTTTCTTTGACATGACTACATAAGGAAATTAATCAAGAATTGAATAATTTTTCTAAATTGTGTCAAGTCAATTGTGAATTTAATGGATCATTTAAACTAAACCTCTAAATAGAGATTTAACAACATTCACTTCAAGTATGATGGGATTGAAACTCTTGAACTAAAAGGTCTACCGATGATGGCAACCCTACCTATCATTGCATAAAAAGTGATCCACAGGTTCAAATGGCAACAACAAGTCATTCCATATGTGGATAGTCTCAACATTATAGAATCCACGAAAACTCTATCCTAAGTAATTAATGCTAGTTGTTACTGAAATGAGGGTTGAGCTTTAAGCTCTTAATGAAGTTCAATATTAAGTACAAGTATCTCTAAAAATAACAAAGATTCTTAAAAAACTTTACCTAGATAAACTTTGAGGTAGTGCGGTGTCAATAAAGAGTTAGAGTTTCCTTCTTAAAGGTTTGTTAAAAAGAATGAGCACAATGCCATATTGCCACTAAGCGATGTTGAGAAACTTGAGAACGCATGATATTTGTGTCTGTGCTCTTACTAGTATTGTCACATGTAATAATTGGTTCAATGCTTAATGCTACCTTTAATTCTTACTTGACTTTGTTTGAATTACACTATGGTTTGATTCAAATCGAAAGATATCTAATTTTTGGGCATAAGTATTGTATATTTTGAATTTGAGATTTTATCGAAAATTGAACAAGTGGAGATTGTTGTATACTATTCAAAATCAATAAATTGTGTGTGGAATGAAAATGAAAATGGAAAATAGAGACCAAGAAGTTGGTCTATGTAGTAAGCTAGCCTATGCAACTGCATAGACCAAAAGAGCCTGTGGTCACATAGGTATTTGCAGGGCCTTCCATAAGATAATCTATGCGGTTGCATAGATTTGTTTTATGCAACCACATATAACGTTTCACTAGTCGTTAATGGCCCTTTTTGTTTGAACTTCAAGTGGCTCTTTATATGTTTTGGCATCACTTCGTGTGATATTGGTTAATGCCTATAAATGGGAGATAAACGATAAATGTAAACATAAAAAAAAATAATTGTGATTATTGTTTCCATTCCACAAAAGAATCAAAATCTTCATTTTATCATATTCATACTTTAAAGTGTGTTTTTAGGTTTTGTAGATTTCGTTAAGTGCTCAATTTTTAAATCCTTTACAAGATTTGATAAATCCTACAAACCATTTGCCAAAATTCCTTTAAGCATCAAATTCAATTCAAGATAGGGAAAATTACATGTTTGAGCCTTTTTCGTCAATTTCTTCTCCATTCCTTGTGTAAACCATATTTCCAACAGTCCATTCTTGTGTAATAGATTTTAGGAAAAATTGCAGCAGAAGCCCAAAACCTTTAAAACACTTGCAGACTTTCCCTAAACATTTGATTTGTGGCAGCCGTCATCCCTAACCTTTACATTCGTTGCAGTGAAGGTCCTTTTGGACGGAAACCGTCTAAACGCCCGTCAATTGATCAGTCAAATAAAAAATTGACCACTTTTAAACAAAATAAAGGAGGGTAAAATCATCCAAACACTTAAAATACCATTTCATCTTCCTTTTTCACTTGTTCAGTTCCCTCCAAATGAAGAATACAAGTACAACCCTAATAAATTGTCTGTCAGTTGTCAGTTTCTCACTCTCTATCAACATCCTGAACCGAACGTAGAAGTAATGGAGATGTCAGAGTGCAATTGCAGAACTCGTGCCCAGATGAAGACATCGTGGACTAACTTGAACCTAGGTAGACGATTTCTTACCTGTCCATGAGGTATGGATCTGCAAGGTTGTACATTCTTTCTTTGGTGGGATCCCCTAATGTGTTAGAGATCAAGGGAGCTGATACCTGGTCTTCTGAGCTCGAGACGAGATATGGAAGCTGAAATTAGGCAACTCCGTTCGAATGGAGGTAGGGTATGGAAGATTTGGTTTTGTGGGTTTGCATGTGGAATGTTTGCGAAGTGGATCTGCAGTTAAATCTTTGTAGGGGTTTTTGGAGTTTTTACTTGGATCTGTAATCATCCTTTCTTCATGGTGTAACCTACTTCTTTCCTTATATTAATGAAGACTTAAATGCGTTGCAATTTTGTGGTGTTCTGTACATGTTCACTGTTAATATTGACAAATTTTGTTGTCGAATAAATATGCAAATATTAACACCCAAACATTTGGCAAAGCTTGCAGTGAAAGCCCCAAACGTTAGGTATGTCGTGCAGATAAAGCCCCCAACATTTCGCACGTTGTGGATTGTTGGTCCCATACCTTTGAAAAAATGGTGAAAATGTCCCTTTTCTATTCAACTGCTTATAGTAAATACCTCATCACTTTAACAACAGTTTCCAGTACAAAATTAACAGCACCTTCAAGTGTAGATGTCACATAAAAACTAGTATACATTGGTAGCACACATTAATTTATGAAACTTCAACCCTCACAATGAAGAGTATTTTAACACTTCCCAAAACATCAAAAATCCATAATTCATTCATGTATACATAAAATCCTGTACACATTGGTAGCACATAAAAACCTGTATACATTGGTAGCACATATATTGTCATGGTACCATTCCCAAAACATCAAAATCCATAATCCATTCCAAAAAGTTCAATTACATTTCTACATCCAATGACATCTAGACTACACTGTTTTGGACTTCTTTCCCTTCTGTTTCTGTGACTGTGATTGTGGTGCATTTCCCTTTGAGGTAGCTACAGCTCTCTCTCTCTCTTCCGCTTCTGTGATTGTGGTGCGTTAGTAGGCTGCATCTGTGCAGTGCATGTTCTCTTATTGTGTCCAGCTTCTCTACACCTTCTACACGTCATTTGCATGCCTGTTCGAGTCATTTTAACTCAAGCAGGTAGTTCGGTCTGAGATCTTTTTCTGAGCTTTTTAGGCCTACCATCCTGCTTCTTCTTCACTGGTGGCTTCAATGGGTGTTTCCCTAATTCAGACCAAAGTTCAGGCCCTAACATTAGCTGAATCACGGGGTTGTATGCCATCAGATATCTTTCTTTCTTGTAATATTCATCTACAATTCATCTATTTCTATTCTCCTTAACAACATACCAGAAATGGCATGTGCACAAGGAATTCCAGTCAGTTGCCATTTCCTACATACACATTCTTTTGTCCCCAAATCCACACTCCACCTCAAACCATCTGTGTTAAGAACTTCAAATTTTTGATTACCTGCATAATCTGCCCTCATAAACCTCGCGTCTAATTTAGCCTTCTCAATTATCCCTACAATTTTTGGACCATATGCACGATCCCACCTTTGAGCTGCCTCCCTCTTTGCAACCATCCATGTCATTTGTTGATGCCTTATCTTATCCAATATTGTGATTATATGCTTCTCCCTAGCTATAACGATGGAGGCATTGAAAGCTTCGCACAATTTATTCAACAAGATATCGCACTTCGTATTCTCCTGGAAATGGGATCTCGTCCATTGAGCTGCAGGCTTCTCCTTAAACCAACAGAAGGCTTCTTCATTTACCATCTTCATCTCATTCATAACTGCATTCCACTCTGGTACAGTTGTAGACTTGGTTGCAACCCAAAACAAATTCTTCAGAGTTAGCCCTTTATGTTTGAGAGTGAAATTGTTGTGCAAATGTCTTGGGCAGCAGCTGTGTTCTGTACCTTCACAACACTGATTCAAGACTTCAACCAATCCTTTTTGCTTGTCAGATATGAAAGTCCAAGCCCTACTATTATACATTTCTATATCCACCACCAAAAGTTCTATAAACCAAGTCCAGTTGGCTCTATTCTCTGCATCCACGACTGCCGAAGCAATTGGAAACATACAATTCTCACCGTCAATCCCCACTGCTGCCAATAATTGACCCCCATGTGTAGTCTTCAGAAAACACCCATCAAGTCCTATCACAGGCCTACAACCAACCTTGAAACCTTTTTTACATGCCCCCAAGTATACATACATTCTCTTGAACACACCTCTTGTTCCCTCAACCTGCACAGTACTTCAAGGGTTAGTTTTCTTCAACTCTTCCCCATAGTCCCAAAAAATCTTATATTGTTCCTTAACAAGTCCAGTCATAACCGCTGCACATTTTGCTCTTGTTCTATAATATTGATATTTTGATATTTCATACATACAGTCCTCCTTCACTGTTTCCACGAAACTGTTCATGGATAACTTCGGTTCCGACCTAAACTTACGTATGTATTTCTTGGCCAAAAAACTCGCATGGACCTTACTATTTTGCCAGACCAACGTGCAGCTATGTTTGTCTCGGAACGTGTTGATCCTTACGCTGAAGTCTTGCTGTTTGTAGGCATACAATTGCTATGGAAAATTCTCTTGACATTTTACTCTTATCCTATGTGGTTCGTTCTTCACATATCACAGTTCTCTTTCATTCTTCACAGAGTATTGTACAATAGCCGCTCTCAAAAATTTTGTGTTCTCAAACTTCATACCTGTATAGCGCAGCAGAACATTTTAAACATGTTAGTATATGTGAATAACAGAAACCCAAATATACAACAAATGAATATCTGGGACCCCAAACCTTTGAAATTTGAGCATCTGGGGCCCAAACATTTGGAAAATAAGCATCTGGGACCCCAAACATATGTCAATTAAGAGTTTTGGGACCCCCAAACATTTTAAAAATAAGCATTAGGGGCCCCAAATCTATGACACATAAACGTTAGGGTCCATGTCAGTTGAAGGGTTAAACCAAACTTCCTTTCTGCTGTTACTTGTGGCACCCGCTTCATCACCACTTGAGATAGTTCTCAGGTCATCTGACTCCCTGTAGTCTAAACCACTGTTTACTGCATTTACGTTTACATTCTGCTTATTAGGTCCTTCATTGCTTTCATTCCCCAACCCAATATCTACTCCCTCACTCAATCTAAAAAATGTGTCTTCGCCTTGGTTGTCCTCTTCCACATCCTCTTGTTCGTATTCAGAATTAGAGAAATGTTCCAGGTCAATATTATTATCCTCTTCTTCCACCTGTGATTCACCACCAGAAGACCCAGTGCCAATATTCTGAGCATTAATGGCTTCTTCAACAGAGGGTTGAACAGATGCATTTCCAAGATCTTCCAATCCCGTTGCACCCTCAGACGTGGGCTGCTCGAACTGTATGTCAACAGGATCTTCCAATCCCGTTGCACCCTCAAATGTGGGCAGCTCGAACTATGTGTCAACAGGATCATTTGCAACTTCTACTCCTGCTTCATTTTCAGCTGAACATGGTATATAAGAGGTTGACGTCTCCCATATTTGCTCCACCGGCTGATCATTTGCACCTACCTGTACCTCTACTAAGTCCACATTGTCCACTACACTGTCTCACCTGCTATCCACAACATCTGACTCACGCAACTGATCCCCTTCAAATTCATCAATCACGTAACAATCATTACCCTCTACTGTGTCATCGAAAACCTCAACTGCAAACGTAGGTTTTTGTCCAACCTTCGTATCCTCATTATTGACACACACACTCTCCAAAATCTCACCAGTTTCCATATCAGTCACTAAATCTCTAGTTGGTACATTCTCATCCTACGGTAATTCCAACATTGCGGTTTGTATCGGCAAACAGTACATATCTGCAACTCTTGTAGGACCAACCCATTTTACAACATTCATGAAGTCTGCATCAGTAACTAACCAAAATGACCCCTTTGACCATCTTTTCTTTTGAAGCCTATAGATGTACCTCATACGCTCTTTGTAACCCAACATCTTTATTGCATTGTCTAACAGAAATCGGTTGAATAAATCTGGATCCACGTAGTCGAGATAGCTGATCTTACCATGTTCATACACATAATTTCACATCTTACTGAAAATCATCCCACCATGGTTTAGGCAGATCGTGAAATAGGCAGAGTTCTCTCCTGAAAAGGGGAAACATTACGCAAGGCTAATCAGAACAAATATGGATATCACAATAGACGTTCCAACGTACTCATTACAACATTTTGTCCGTATAGTCCATTTCATGCAATTTTCAAAAAACTCTACGTACTTTGTTCCCCACAAACAACGAAAATACAAAATCGATTACAGACAAAGGGCTATAGTACTTCGTTGTAACAATATCAACATTTAGGTATATGGGTTTCTAAAAAATACTACGTTTTCAAGATTTTTACTCTCTATAACTGCCAACGACCACACCTGCAAAAACGTACCATATACCGGTTTTCGTAGAGATCCCCTTAGATGGCACGCACATCCGACATCTCCGTCGTCGACTTCTCCAACTTTAGCGAGTTCATTGTCCCTTTCATCGCAAATCTTGCTTCTCTTGTTCCCGTTAGTCGTGCGCCAGAAATTCGAAAAACTAGTAAAAAGGAAGATGAAATGGTATTTTAAGTGTTTGAACGATTTTACCCTCCTCTATTTTGGCCAAAAGTGGTCACTTTTTTATTTGGGTGGTTAACTGACGGGCGTTTAAACGGTTTCCGTCCAAAAGGGCCTTCGCTGCAACGAATGTAAAGGTTAGGGGTGACGGCTGCCACAAATCAAAGGTTTGGGGAAAGTCTGCAAGTATTTTAAAGGTTTGGGGCTTCTGCTGCAATTTTCCCTATATTTTATTATAAATTTCTCATAATGATATAAAAAACAATAAGGATGTCCATTGTACGATTGGTAAAAAATTTTTTTATCAATTAGATTAAATTCTTGAAATGAAAAAAATAATTAATATGATTATTAACAGGAATGGCAAACGGGACCAGAGTAAGGTGAGACAACCCTCCTTGTCTTCACCCTGCCAAGACAGAGATGAGTTTGAGCAAGATTAAAATATTTCAATTTAAAAACATAATATAAAATAAAATAAAAAGTAAGAAACGAGACGAGACGAGGATCATGTTTCCTGTCCTCATTCAGATTTCCCAACAGAGTGGAAAATCTCTAACCTATTCAGAGGAGGTATTTTGCCATCCCTTGATTTAAATACTATTTGAATTGCTATGTATAACATTTACTAGTAGTCAAAGTCAACGGTCGGTCCATTGGAAAGTGTTTAACTCATAAAAAATAGAAAATATGTAATTGAGTACAAAACTGTAGTACAAAAAATTTACATATAGAGAAACAAAAAAAACATATAATAAGCAAAAAGGCTACATAGTAGCGACGGTGGAAGACAAGACTTTATATTTTCTAACTTATAGGATGAGCACTGTTCCTATTACATTAGCTGTACTTTACACCTTTCGCAAGAAATAAGTTGTTTTAGAGAAACACAGAACAAAAAACCATTACGTATTAATCAATATTAAACTTCCTTAGTCTGATATCGTCCTAACATAAGAATGTAAGTTGAGTAGAATGAAAGGGCATTGTCCCAAAATTATATGATCCCCAAATGTACAAATTGAACATTTCAGAAGGGCATATATTTTGGGCATGCCCCCATGCTCATAAAGTTCCCATAGTGCTTATCACATAGCCCATTTTGACTTCCTCAAACTGCAGGTGGAGATAAGAAACTAATTAGCAAAAAGAGCAACCATAACAAGAACAAGAACAAGAACAACATATTCAATTACACTATGGTCTATGCATTTATGACTCACTATTAAACATAACTGAACAATATAATAAATAAGATATTAGCTTGTTTTTCATTCTTAATATTGTCTAGTGTCATCTAACCTTCCTTACCCAACATTCAATAAATAGCACGGCACGTAAACACTATTTCCTGCTATTCATATAGTTTGTGAGTTTCTTCATGTTTGAGCCACTGTGCACGGGCAAGCGCATGGGGGGTAGATTTATCGATAGACAGATAATTGTACATAAATACAACAACATACAATTTTTAATTATGTCAAGTAAGAAGATACTATGCCCCCATTTGGCACCCATTTTCTAAAATTCATTTTTTCCCCGGTCAATTCATTTTCAACCACACATTTCATAGAATCCACAACTTTTCAACCATGTATTTTATCAACTTTATCTCCTCCAAGAACTTTATCGCTGGCTGTCATGAATGAAGACTGTTGACCATTACACAGAATAGGATGAAATGTATGCTACTTTTGATTGAGACTAGAAGACACAATGAATCTTGGTGCTTCTGTTTCTTACTTTTGTTTTCTATTTGTTATACGTAAAATGTTCAGGCAAGGTAAGATTGAAATATTTATATGGTATGTTATGTCAACGCAACCATTTATAATATGTCAAAAGAATTAAAAGGAATGTCGATCTCGTCATATAGTCTGAATCTCATTATTTCAATTACAATGTCAACACTTCTATCAATTTGTTTTTGATATACATTCGTATAAGAAACTATTTTTCGTTCACAAAACAGCTATTGCAATAATGCTAGTATGTGAGAAAATTCAACACGAAAAGTGTTTACGGTCATCTAAAAATCTGGACCAGAGGCTGCTAATTCATTTCCCTAGATGAACCTAGTAATCTCTTACTGTAACCAAATTTCCTAACATTCTTTATTTCAAAAAAAAAAAAAAATTGAAGTTAGAAAAGTCAGCAAATCATTATGATAGAAGAATAATATCCTAGCTCCATATCTTATTATTAAGCATGTTATGATAAGCAGCCAGTTGATTTTTTTCCTTTCAGAATAGAAAAAGTTAACATACAATGTTGGAATCAATAAAGGAGGTGGTGAAGGGGGCGAAAAATTGCCATCGTCTCTGACAACAGCTCATGATTGTGGTTGCTGTTTGTAAACAATCACAAATGGATCCCTATCCTTTTATGGCATGTTGGGTATGGACAATATAAAAGAACAAAAACAAGTTAAAATCTAGTCTATCAACTTAGAATGAATGTCATTTGATAATTATCAAACAATTAACAATTCTCCATTTGTTTCATATCGATTTATGATCTTCTGTTTCCAAAATAGTAACCCTAATAACACCGATTTCACCTACCCAAAAACAGCAAGCAAGAAGATTCTCTACAATGCAGGCAATGTTAATTAAGGGCTTTGACCTTCAAACCCACAAAATCAACCAATAATCCAGATAGTTTCTCTCCACAGAGATGATTAAATTTAGAAGTGAAAAAGGGTAGCTACCTGCGGAATAAGAAAGGACGAGGGAGTAGAATGGGAGTGGCCAAAGCATTTGAGTAGAAAGATAAAATGAAGAATGTGGTGGTGCCAATCGACATGGAATGCTTATGCTTGTTCACTTAAAAATAAAAGATTACATATTGCTCACTCACTTTTACATAATACTAGTCGTTTGCCCCTAGTGTGTTGAGTTTGAAGGATTGACGGAAATAATGAGATCAACAAAATAAACTTAATTTGACAAGGTAAATTTCCATATGATTTTACGAGTAAAATACAATTTTGAAGCATCTCAAGAGTACAAAGAAATGAAGAAAATATTTTTTGACACCATTAATAGAAACAGTATAGAAGCAACTAGTATCCTTAATTCCTGGTGCTTATTAATCTGTTACATTAAAAAATGAAGTTAGCTTGAGAGGAAAAACAAAAAATTTATGCAACAGAGTCATAATTTTATAGTCAAGTCACAATTTTAAATTATCAATGTGGCTATCTAACATGTACGAAAAATCTTATTAGCAATTTTTTAGACTTATCATATGTGAAATGAGCAAGGATCGAGCACTGTAGAGCACATATGTTGGAAACAAAATTTCTTGAAATTTTTGATCGAGATACTAGTGCAATGGGAGAGTCAAAAAAATATATAGAGCTCCATTTATATTTGTGGTTAAACAAATGAACCACCAAATAAAATTTAAAAACGTGGAAAAAAAATCAATATCATATAATCGAAATGAGGTTAAAATGAAGCCTCACCTTGACTTCCCATTTATGTCTGGTACATTTTGTCTCTGTAAGTGGTAGAAGAGGTACAAAAATTACAACATTGATTTCACAAATTCATTTATTGATGTCGAGAAAATAATCAATAACAGTATTTCTCAGTATGTCGTAATAAGAAATACAAAGCCTAAAATGTTAGTAAATGAATTAATTAAAGGAGTTTCAGTATAATTATTTGTCTTTTTATTTTACTTTTCTTTTAAACTTTTGAAGAGTAATATGATCGAAGAAATTGAATGAAGAGTTTTTGGTGGTTTCTGTGTATGTATTCAAACACATACAATGAGAACGCAAAAAGTAAATGGGAAAGCCTACTTAAATGCCTAATAGAATGGGCAACTCCATTTCAAAACATGAAAAGAAACCATGACTACCTACAAAACACAAAATTTTACTAAAATAGTTTATCATCCAATAGGAAAATTAACCGTAAAAGGAACAAATCAAATCAAAAATAGTCAATCGAGGGCGTTAATATACTCAAGCAATGTCTGCTAACCGTAAAAGGAACAAACCAAATTAAAGATGATCGATCGACAGTGTCATTATATTCCAATAGTGGTTGTGGAACCTCTTTTTGAAGAAGGTGAATTTTCCTGCTAATCTTGTTCTCAATTTACTTCATCTGAACCTATGAGAGCCCCAGAGCGACCAAAAACAATTCTACCTTGACAACGTAAACGGTTAGCTAAAAACGTACCACTATTGTCGTCATCCTCATCACTATCACAATTTTGGTGAGAGTTATCAATAGCATCTGCAGTGGTTCAATGACTAAATCTAGCACCTTAATCGAATGTACGGATGAAGTCTCTATTGCGTCTACTCATACTTGTAAAGGGTAGAACATTCCTAACAGAACCAAATGCCTGTAAAAAGAGAGACATTCATCAAATTGCGAGTAATTCCCACTTCAAAACAATCTAAAAATTGTAATAAGATGGATTGGCCATTTATGCAGAAAATTAATAAGAGAATGGGCATATTTATTGAAATTCATTGCATTCTGTAAGCACTATTAATTAAATGACCAAAGTGCTAGCGAAATGTACGAATGTAAGTTGTCTATAGTATTTCTAAAAAATTACAATCTATTGTGGTGGAAGCAAAATTTTGTTGAAGAGATGGACGATGAAGTGGATCACTTCAACACCAAAAATTTGGAATCCTATTGGTTCTCTCCACAATGAAAGAAAAGAACCTCAAAGAAAAATTTCCCTTTGAAAAATATTCTAATAGAAGATAACCACTTTCCACTAAAATTTTTAACAGTAGATCTACAATTGAAAGGTAAATAAAACAAAATATTGACAAAGCACCACAATTGCACAACATCCACTTGTAGTCAATAAATGGATACTGACTAACAAATCACATGTTTCTAGACTTTTCTCAGTCACCAGACCAATATCAATATCTAAAGGCATGCCAGATAATTTAGATGCTTTCCATGTATATAGTTAAAGTTTCAAACTTGAGATGATTGAACTTGGGCTCGTATTCAACGCAATTCCCACTCCGCCTCAATTACTTATTTGGTATCATTTTCAAAAAACAATAAGGAAAGGAATTCTGATCAACCCAAATTTTGTAATTCCATAATTTCATCAAAGATTTTCCATGCTCACAGTTACCAAGCAATGAAAATTGATATCAAAGACTGTTATCAAATTGAATTGCTACAAGTCAAGTCAAAGAAGTGATGCCTAACACATCGCTAAAGAAGCCAAATGCAAATTTTTGGTAGAAATTAGAATAAAATCACCAATAGAAGAAGAAAAAAAATGCATCTTTCTTTTAAACAAAACAAATCTAGATCTCAATGGATGAATTATTTGCTAAGAAAGAAGACGAATCCTCACAATTTATACATATATCAAACAAAATTCAACTTTCACATGGTGATGCGAACCCACGTAGCAATAATAGTTACGAAACCCGCATGAGATTGAATGGAACCCAAGAAAGCCAAGAATCAACGTTTAGAATTTGACCCAAAAATATTAAACCAAGTAACCAACATAATTGCCGACAATATATTGACCAATTAATCACAAGATTCAGGAATCTCACCCGAATTATTGAACACCACAAGAATTAATTCTTGATAAGTACGTAAAATTAGTTCAATGAAGCAAAAGCAAAAATTGCTCACAAATTAATTCTCTCTATTAATATGAATGAAAGTTATTTTACAATGAAACAATGAGTTCTATTTATAATAAACTCACCAAACCCTAGTCGAAATGGAATTAAAGACTAAAATATTACAAAAGTTACTAACAATTAGAGTTTTAACATAATTAAGAAAATTTGCGAAATTGGAAAATTAGTGCAACTTTTCTTCTATGCGGCCACATAGTGTTATTCTATGTGGTTGCATAGATCACTTCCAAACATCCAGCCGGTACCACGGTGCATGTGGTCACATGCCTTGGTATGCTATGCGACCGCATAGCATTGTTGTTCCGCTCCTTTGTCCATCACTTGTATCAAGTTGAACCAACTTGTTTCCTCACTCAACCCCATCACGACACTGGTTCCTTTGCTCACCAAGACCAACGCTTCATCCATTGTACCTTAAATGAGCAATCCCATTGCTTATTTGACCCTTTTTGCTTGCGATCGAGTCATTGGCCTTTCTTTGACTATCAATGGATCCTTGCCCGAGTTTGCTTCATTCCTTGGATCACATCACATGGAATATAATATAGGTAGAGCGATTATGGTAATGATGCACGCAACAACATTGTACAAGTGAGGAATCATGCAAGGAGACAAATATGAAAGTGAATAAACTAATGCATATTATACAAACTTTGATTGAAGCAACAACAAAATAGTTAATTAACTATAATTACAAAAGCATCAAATCATATGACCCTGACATCTAATTCAACTGAGATCCAAGTCAAGAAAAAAAGAAAAAAATAAATCCAAAGAAATAAAAAATTAATGGGAAAATTATCATCGAGAAATCAATATTAGATTAATATAATTTTTCAATTAAATCAAAGTATGTTAAAATTAGTTTAACAAT
>NC_036248.1:29780598-29791245 GCF_002742605.1 Olea europaea var. sylvestris | reverse complement strand
CAAGATGGGGCTCAGCCCGAGCCTAGGCCCGGTTTGACCAAGCCTTGAGCCAAGCGGGCTCGAGCTTTTTGTGGGCCGAGCCACGGGCGGTCCGAGCCCTCGAACTTTTTTGCCATCCCTAGATGATCCTAAGAATCAGAAAAATAGGATATTCATACTAATTCATTCTTAAAGAGAATTATTAATGGTTGAAGAAGTCTTTAAAATTTGACTGTGAGATACAATATCCTATTGTGCAATGCTCTGCGATCGAAATATAGTCTTCCTTCTTGAGATTTCTTTGATCTCTAAACTTTACAAATATCATCTGCATTATTGGTCTATTTAAAAATAAACCCCTAAGGTTGTCCTATTATCAACAACATAAATCTTAGCCATAAGCTGATTGTTTATAAGCTGTGTGTATCATGTTCAATTGATTAGTTAATAGCTTAGATAACTTATCATTAAGGAGCGGTTTGTAGAAGAATGAATGAAATGCAATATAAACATCCATAGATGGTGGCTCCTACAACAAAATAAAATAGCTCTTATTGTCTCTTGTAGGTATGAAAGCTAACTTCAATGTGTTAGTAAGCTCAAAAGGCAGATATGCTATTTATACTAGTTAACCAAATACAAACGAAAATGTTAAAGAAAAATGAACAAAATATCAATTAAATATAATCCAAAGATAAAGTAATAATTTACTCAATGAAATGACAATTGTGAGCATGAAGTGAAGTTAAGCAAAGGACATATTCGGATCAAATGGAGTAGCCATTTAGGTTGTCCATTAGGCATGTTTGACTTACACGAGTCTAAACAAAATCTAATGACACATCCATTAATTTAGCTTCTAATGAATTTTCATATTGGTTTAAGTTATAGAATGGTTAAGTTATAGAACAGGGCTCCTTACAAATTCAATATTAGGACCCTTTTGCAACTTATGTTTCTCTTTAAAAAAGTTCATTTGGTTAAATTTAAGCTTCAACAAGTGTGAAATGCAGGGAAATAGAATCAAGATAAAAATAACAATACTTTATTGCATCTACAATGTAGTTAACATGCACGTAAAAGAAAAAGGTTCTATTCATGCACAAATGAAAATAAGTGAATAAAATAGACGTTTACAAGTAAATTACTGTCCCTTATGCAATTGAAAAGGCTATGAAGTTAATGACTTAAAATCAAACTGATATAGAACTTATGCAAAAAAGGTCAACGAAAAATTCCAAAGCTGCTGACAAGAAATTTGCAATATAAACATTGAGGGAAAAGAGAAGCAAACAATGAAGAAGGCCTTTGAGAAAACCTTTCCAGATAAGTTTTATAACACACGAATCAGTTAAAGCTTTCTAATAGAAATTCTTCCCATCCAAAAAGGATATAAGTGATATCTGAAAATGAGAAAACAGAGCCCGGTCAATTCAAAACTTTAGGACATCCGCCATGGGAATCCATGATGTGTATGGATGGAGCTTATTGTATGTAACCTTATCCAACTTATAGATGAATTCATACTAAAAATAGCCAACCTAAAATAGATCATTAGTAAGTAATCAGATAAAAATATTTATTAAATAATAAAATAAATCATCTAAAATACAAACAGATGGCATACACCCTTTATTTTGAATTCAATTATGCGACTTACAATCCAGGAGACTATCGTAGCCGATATTTTGATTGAACGTCTCTGCTTTGCGTCACACTCCTACTATCTAATATGCAAGAAGGACCAACACAATTTAAAGTAAAATGTACATGCAGATATAATGTAAATGAAGTACAAATTACTTAAATGTCGATTGCCTAACTAGCTAACATACCAAATGATGACATAATTAACAGACGTAATAACAAACTAAGCCTTGTTCACTTGTTCTCAATAAATTTGGCGTCAGCTAATTAACTCACATAACAACAAGTTTAACAAGCATGAGACCAACTAAGTGTTCATTGTCTCTATTTACAAACCAAAAACTTTTGAATTTGTACAATAGTCAACATCTTTGGCGATCACATAACGAATTATACTTGCAATAATATATCTCAACAAATTTCACTGACTGCATACGTCGAACTACTTTGTAACTAAATGAGAAGCAATAAATTTCATGGCAATTGAGTAGAAAATGTTGATGCTTACCAGAACAGCAAGCTCAGTCGTAAGGACGGCTGGAGCATTGCTATTCCTGCAGGAGAAAATGGGGTCGGTTTCAAAACCCAAACCTTAATAGAGAGAAAGGTTGCCTTCTATGATAAAGGTCAAGATTTGCGGACATGGGCTTCGGGATAGTTCTATGCAAAACCTCAACCAGCTACCTGTTGGGAATCTACTTATATATTACAGCGGAAAATTAAAATTATTTCGATTCCCACCGAGGATCTCTTTGTGTTTAAATAGAAATCGTGATAAAGATTGTACCTTTGACGAATTTTGCAAACCTTTTGCTTTTCTTTTCGTTCCAGCAATCTTGATTCGCCACCCACAGCTGTCCAATTGTCCAGCCTCCAACGGTGATCCACACAGATAATAAGATTGCAACTACCAGGGTTTTTCCTCTTGTGCCAGCAAGAATAATGAAAAACACATGGACCCCAAACCATAGCCATATATTTATATAAATCCAAATGAGCTCGAGTCGGTCCGGTCCAATATTTAATTAATCCATTTAATTAAACTCGATCCGTGAATTAATTAATCCAATTAATTAATTCGGGAATATAAATAACAAATTCAATTAATTAATTTATCCAACGATTGTTAAATTAACCAATTGGCAATTTACAATCTTCCAATTCTCTTTTGTGTGTGACCCATTAGGTTCCCGACCACGATGCCTAACGACGTGAAATATTATTTTGATCTAATCGAAATTGATAAATTAAAACACCCTTTTAATTTATCGTTAATTAACACTCGCCGTCCCTGATTGACATCTAGCAATGTGTCAGGGCAATACATGTGACGGAAAATGTCACGTGGTATGACAAAACTAAATTCGTTCATTTACCGTAAAACTATAATCCCTTCGTCAATATGATCCGATCAATTACGAGTTATGGAATTGTGTCAATCTCGAATTTCGATCATATCTTTCACTCCATTATTAAGTCAATGTAAGTCGAAAACTCCTTTTCGACTTATGAGTACACCTTGGCCAAAGATTTCGTTATCGGCTTAATTGAATGAAATGCAGATAGTAATTTCCTACTATCTAAGAGTAACGAATCATTTATTGTTCAATCACAACCTTTATACGATTCCTGATGTACCCGAATGATATCGTATTAGCGGCCCCTTGCAGAGTAACATCCAACACCGCCAAAGTATAATTGTCCTCATGTAAGGTACCATGACAACCTCAAGTCAAAGGACCAATTCCACTACTGAACGTTAGAGATTAACCACTGACACTCAGATAATTATCCATGTGGAATCTCTCGGTGGGTTTTCAATGTTTTGTTCTATAACAAAACATCCACGTGTTCATTTAAGTGTCACCACACTTTAACTTGTGAGATCAGCTACTTACTTCATAAGTAAGAAATGCTACACGTGATGGTCTATCCGTAATAACGATATCCGTATCTCGTTATTACTTATGACCACGGACAATTTAAGATTTAGTCAGATGTAATTTGTATCTCACAATCACAACTCCTTGTGATTAACAAATTACGAAAATTTGAACCTACGGATTCTATTATTTATTTAATTGTCTATTAATTAAATAATAGATCTGTCACTAAATTACATTAATTATATATCAGAAGTAAATATGTCCAAAGTTGATTGGACCTAGGGCATAATACTTACAAACTCCCACTTGCACTAGATCCAATCACTTATGTATCCAATATCATAAATCTACATTACGATCATGTTTATACTACGACAACTCTTTGTCAGTGGATCTGCAATATTGTTAAATGTAGAAATTTGTTCTTCTCTTTACGTCATTTTTATGTATTATCTCTCTGATGAGATTATACCGCCTTAATATATATTTGGATCATTGATGAGACCTTAGTTCCTTTGCTTTCACAATGGCTCTATTGTTATCACAATACAATGGTATGTGATCAACAATATTAGGAACTACTTCAAGTTCATTTATGAACATCATGATTCAGATTGTAACTTTTTGCTACTTCTGAAGTAATCATGTATTAGATTTCTACTATTGAATCAACGGTTCCTTCCGTTTGGAACCTTTCCAACATACCGCTCAAGAGTAAACCAGTTTTTTCATAAAAAAATCTTCTCAAGATTTCATCTACGTAAACTGTGATGAGTTAAACAATCTTCTAGATCTACCTCTATAGATCAAGTTGCTTATCTCATATCGTCCATGAATAAATTCTTTAACAACCATTATTTCAATGATTGAAACATAGGGATGTCGTTTTCTATAATATTAGGAATACGACAATGCTCCCACTATCTTCTTGTAAACACACAATTCGTCTTCAAATTTGATAAAATCAAACACTTTGACTTTTTCCATCAAATCGAAAATTTCAGCTCCATAGACACTTATTTTAACTTATAGTTACGATATGCAACTATTGCAAATAAAACCCGAATGAATTTCAACAAGGCCATAGGAAAAAGGTTTCACTAAGGTCAACACTTAACCTTTGCTTCTAGCCTTGCTTTGTATATATGGATACTCACAACCACATCGACCTTTCCCTTGTAAACTATTTACAAAACCTTATGAGTTTTATTCCATCAGGAGGCTCGACCAAGGTCCAAACCTTGTTCACATACGCCGAGTTCATCTCGAGTGTCATGGCCTCTTGCTGTCTCTTTTAAGTCAACACTTGACTTTATTTTGTTACAACTAGCAGGTTCATTATCCTGGATCACTAATACCTGATTAATGATCATGGATTTGCACTTTCTTGAAGGTCGAATGATCCTACTAGATTTACGTAGAGCTGTCATGCCCTCAGGAGTCTTTACTTCCTGATCCAAAATATGTCCCATATCAGATATAGGACCAAACTTGGATTTATCTACTTGGTTAACTATATCTGTCGACTCTTGAACTCTTTCAAATTCTATTTCACTCCCACTGTCCTCTCCTAGAGTAAATATTTTCTCTAAGAAGACGATATGTCGTGAGACGAAAACTTTCTTCATGATAATAGAATTAATATTCAAACGTCTGCTTTGAATATCCCCACAAATACGTATTTATCGGATTTAGCGTCAAACTTATCCGATTCAAGGTGCTTCAAATAAGCATCATGGCCCCAAGCTATCATATAAGATAAATTGGGACTATTGCCTTTTCATAACTCGTATGGAGTCTGTTTACCAATTTAGATGAGACATGATTTAGTGTGTTGCACACTGCAATCAATGCATGACTCCAAAACAATTTTGGAAGATTTGCATGGCTTGTTATTAATCGCATTATATCTAATAATTAACGATTCCTCCTTTTAGATACACCACCTTGCTGTAGTGTATATGAAGGAGTCCACTGCAAGAGAATCTCATTCTCTCTTAAATATCTAGATTTTATCTTTAAAATACTCTCACTTGATCGAATTTTAATGTGAGGGTATTTTTATCTATTTGTTTCTCTAATTCTAGTGTGAATCTCTTGAACTTTTCAAGAGTTTCATGTTTGAGTTTTCATCAAGTATATATGATCATTAATGAAATAAGAGAAACATTACTTGACATCTTTTGACATGAGTCCATATGCATTAGACCAGTAATTATACTGACCTTTCTTCTTTTCAAGTAAAAGAAGATTTGGTCATTGTGCAGGACATGCATAATTTTTACTTGTCAAAATCAATTAATCCCAAGTATACATCTTTATGTAACTTTGGAATTGCATTTCATCTATATGACAAAGTCTGTCATGCCAAATTTAGGTAATAATTAGATTATCGCATTTATACCTTATAATTTATATACTCATTATAGAATCCTTAGTATTAAATAATATAAACTTCGTTTTGTAATTTACCATAGCTATTAGGATCTTATTAAGATAAAGAAGAACAACTATTATCCTTAACATTAAAATAGTTCATGTCCGAACATGAAATTCATTTTAATGTTCCAGCTATGATTGGTATAAAGCGACATTTCTCTAATTCCAATACTAAACCAAAAGGCAATGGCAAGAAGTATATTCATACAGGCAATGCAGCAACCTTTGCTCATCTCCAACGTGTATGTCAACTTCTCCCTTTCGCAGTGGTCTACTTCTTTTTAGTTTCTCCATATTTGTATAAATATAAGATTTACATCTGGTATCAAATACCTAAGAAACTCGTGAAGTAGACATAAGCCACGCTATATTCCTACCAATGACCTTTCATTCTATAATGAAAACAAGGGTCATTAGATTTAATATTTGTCCTTCACTTTAACGGTCTTAACCATATTAGATGCTTTCACAAAGTCCCTTTAGACTTCCTCTTAATATCTTTAGAGAAATCAATGTCTTGTCCACCACTAACTTTGATGTTGGGCTTAATAGTTTTAAGCATGTTAAGCAACTCAATCATTGTGTATTCAAGCTTATTCACATTAAATTCATAATTAGTTATGAA
The DNA here is from genome assembly GCF_002742605.1 of Olea europaea var. sylvestris. Taxonomy (NCBI): domain Eukaryota; kingdom Viridiplantae; phylum Streptophyta; class Magnoliopsida; order Lamiales; family Oleaceae; genus Olea; species Olea europaea. Next base: position 29,784,669 of record NC_036248.1, on the reverse strand, counting down.
TAGCTTTCTCTGACAGAGATTGCGAAACCAAGTCACTACTTAGTTCATGGTTTATGATTGAACTCAATTGAGACATTTCTCAACGTCAATCATCTTCAGTGTTTAAGTATCGATTGAAGATTATTCTATCATTTTGTACTGAGATAGTTGTTTGGAAGTCTCATATTATTCCACACACGATTATTATCATACAACTCTTTGTAATGAAGAATTATGTGTTAACATCTATACTCTCAAGTCGCTTTTGTAACTCAGTGACATGGTTGCAAGTATCACATGCGGGCAATACTATCTCATCACTGTGTTTATTATAGTAGCCACATTTTCCTTAGTTGAGTGATCATCAGGTGTCTCTAGAAAATGGCTATTTAAGGACAACCAACTTTCTCATGCTTGAGAACAATTCTCAAATTGCAGTGTCAATCAAAAGATTTAATTTGATTGTTGGCATCCAGTATGCCATTCAAAACATATGGTTACTCAGATTTAATAAATATAAATGACGAAAAAGGAAAGAATAATATATAAATTGCATCAATTAATTTAACATGGACTTTTATTAAATTAATTATGCTCTCACTGTTTAAATAAAATTTATGACTCTCTTACATAAATTTATGGAGTCCATACTTGACTCTCAGTGGGTTGGGATCCCATCTATTATATTAAGATTTTGAGTGTACTCAACAAGTCTTAATATAACATTTGTGTAGATACTATTATCAATTATATCTCCATAGAACTCCTAGATTATTAAGCTAACAACTCTTTGTTTTCACACATCTGATGTGTTAACTTAATATGCCTCTAAAATTTATCTCTTTGAGTGTACTCAACAAAAGATAAATTTTAATTAAGTCAAACCCGTCATTCAGAAATATCAAATATTTCATAGTGTCAAACATATCCCTAATGGACCAGCCTTGAGTGTACTCAACAAGTTGAGACGAATTGGGACTCTGATTTTTCACTATAATGATGGAAGACGATTATAAATGTGACTTAATATTTTATGAAGGGATTTTCCATTTAAAGGTCTCATCAAAACGATAATATATATTTTTTTTATTATACATCTACCATGCAAATATATATATATATATATATGTGTGTGTGTGTGTGTGTGTGTGTGTGTGTGTGTGGAAGATAATAGACTTTTACTATCTAGTCTTCCCGAGCCACAAGGAAGACTAGTTAGTCAATTCCTAGAGGGTATAGCATTGAATAGTATCAATGCACTATCTCCATGGTCTCCTCCTCTTCTTGTCTCTTCAATTACTCCAGTTGCAACTTGTATCCTATACTAGTTGGCACGCATGGCTAAATGAAATTGGACTCGCAGGCCCACAGCAATAATAACAATAATAACAGGCTCGCAGGCCCAGAAAACAACAAGAATGAAAATTAATCATTCAACACATCCATATGGTCGATTCCATAATCGTCCACTAATAATACATTTATCACATAAATGCATACCTATATAATATCTAATATTATATACAAATAAGTTACAAGTTTCTAGCAATTAAGTCGTCTAAACTCTTTTAGATAAAAGGATCGGAACAATTAAATAATTAATTAATCATATTAACCAATTATTTAATTAGCGGGCATATTTAATTAAAATCAAATTTTAATTAAATATCGAATTAGAGTCCAACTCTAATTCAACATTTATAGGGCGAGATAATTTAATTAAAATCAAATTCTAATTAAATATCAAATTACAGTCAAACTCTAATTTCAAAATTTAAGGCGATTGAATTTAATTAAAATCAAATTTTAATCAAATAACAAAATTAGAGTCTAACTCTAATTCCAATATTTAGGGCGAATTAATTTTAATTAAAATCAAAATTTTAATCAACTCTGATTGGAACAAATTATAGGGTGAATTGATTTAATTAAAATCAAATTTTAATTAAATAGAAAATTAGAGTCAAACTTTAATTCCAAGAAGAAATTTAGGGCGTGACAATTTAATTAAAATCAAAATTTAATTAAATGTCAAATTAGAATCCAATTCTAATTTCTAAAATATATTCGGGAGAAAAATTAATTAAAATCAAAATTTAATTAAGTCTTAAATTAGAGTCCAAATTTAATTTAAATTGAATCAATATTTTAAATTATGATAACACTCCTAAATAAAATAAAATAAAATTCAATTGGGGTCAAAGTATAATATTTAAGTTAAAATCATATTTTAATGAAAATATAAAAAGTCGTCAATTTTGAATAAAATTTTAATTCGGGTCAAAATGAAAATTATAGGTTAAACCCAATAAAATACAATTTTAAAACCATTTTAAAATTCAAATTCAAAATTACAAACAAAGCCCTTTAATTCTCGAAATTGCAAGGATGCCCTTCTTTAGAAAATTACATTTGAACCCTTTTACATAATTGCATTCTGACCCAACTCAAAATCGTAAAGAGGCCCCTTCAATTTCTGAAATTGCATGGCAGCCCTCCTTTTAAAATTTACCCATTGACCCCGAATTCAAATTACACATAAGGGCTCAAAACTTCGAAAATTTCAACTAAAGCCCCCGTCTCCAACAAGAAATCTGAACACCCTAGAAATTCACCCTTTTCCTTTTTCTTCGTTCTCGGCCCTTCCTACTATATATATATATATATATATATATATTTTTTTTTTTTGTTTTCTTTCTGCTCCGGCGTCGACGCCACAAAAGAAAAAGGGGTGGTCTGGCATCAGCCGCCCAAGCTGTTGCCAGATGGGCGTGTCGCACGTCGTTTCAGCAACAGCGTCGGGCGCTGCTGCTGAGGCATCAGCAGCGGCCAAGGGCGTTGCCACTGCCAGCGGCAACTGTTGCCGTCAGTTGTACCCATCTCGAACCTTTTTTTTTTATTTAGTTTCAGTCGTGAAATCATATTTTATAAAATTTAAGAAAACTAATTTTCTTTAATTGCTAGAAATATGAAAAATATGTACAATCAACATTTGATTATTCAATCATTCAAATCAATTCCTAACAAACACAAAGTAGGCTCCGATACCACTGTTGAGAATTTACTTATACATGCACAGCGAAAAATTAAAATTATTTCGATTCCCACCGAAGATCCCTTTGTGTTTAGGTAGAAATCGTGATAAAGATTGTACCTTTGACGAATTCTGCAAACCTTTTACTTTTCTTTTAGTTTCAGTAATCTTGATTCACCACCCACAGCTGTCCAATTGTCCAGCCTCCAACGGTGATCCACACAGAGAATAAGATTGTAGTTACCAAGGTTTTTCCTCTTGTGCCAGCAAGAATAATGAAAAACACATGGACCCAAACCCTAGTCATATATTTATATAAACTCAAACGGGCTCGGCCCGATCCGGTCCAATATTTAATTAATCCATTTAATTAAACTCGATTCGTGAATTAATTAATCCAATTAATTAATTCGAGAATATAAATAACAAATTCAATTAATTAATATATCCAACGATTGTTAAAATAACCAATTGGCAATTTGTAATCTTCCAATTCTCTTTTGTGTGTGACCCATTAGGTTTCCCACCACGATGCTTAACGACGTGAAATATTATTTTGATCTAATCAAAATTGATAAATTAAAACACCCTTTTAATTTATCGTCAATTCACACTCGCCGTCCCTAATTGACATCTAGTAATGTGTCAGGGCAATACATATGACGGGAAATGTCACGTGGTATGACAAAATCAAATTTGTTCGTTTACCGTGAAATTATAATCCCTTCGTCAATATAATCCGATCAATTACGAGATATGGAATTGTGTCAATCCCGAATTTCGATCATATCTTTCACTCCATTATTAAGTCAATATAAGTCGAAAACTCGTTTTCGACTTATGAGTACACCTTGGCCAAGGATTTCGTTATCGACTTAATTGAATGAAACGCAGATCATAATCTCCTACTATCTAAGAGTAATGAATCCTTTATTGGTCAATCACAATCTTCATACGATTCTTGACGTACCTGAACGATGTCGTATTAGTGGCCCTTTTCAGAGCAACATCTAACACCGCCAAAGTATGACTGTCCTCATATAAGGCACCATGACGAC
>NC_036248.1:29778206-29780559 GCF_002742605.1 Olea europaea var. sylvestris | reverse complement strand
CGAACATTAGAAATTAACCACTGACACTCAGATAGTTATCCATATGGAATCTCTCGATGGGTCTCCAATGTTTTGTTTTATAACAAAATATTCACGTGTTCATTTAAGTGTTACCACACTTTAACTTGTGAGATCAGCTACTTACTTTACAAGTAAGAAATGCCACACGTGATAGTCTATCCGTAATAACGATATCCGTATCTCGTTATTACTTACGACCACGGACGATTTAAAATCCAATCAGATGTAATTTGTATCTCACAATCACAACTCCTTGTGATTAACAAATTACGAAAATTTAAATTTACGGATTCTATTATTTATTTAATTGTCTATTAATTAAATAATAGATCTGCCATTAAATTGCATTAATTATATATCAGAAGTATTTATGTCCAAAATTGATTGGACTTAGGGCATAATACTTACACTACCACAATAAAAAAAACTAAATGCTGATTTCAAACATTTAAACTAAATAATTAGCATAATTAAAAAAGTTGAATTAATATAGAAAACAAAATCGAAAACAATCAGAAATACAGAAAATTCAGGTATCATAGCAAAACAACTTGATTAATTAGAAAACCAAATTTCATCTCATTAAAAGAATTTTTGTATTAATAAAGAAGATAATGATGAACCAAATTTGATAGCAGAATGTCGTTTCATTGATAGACTGCATTCTTTTGACACATAACATAATAACATCCTCACTCCAACAAAGTCACCATTTACAAAAGCCCATAATTTTTCAATAAGTAATTTTAGAAGCCATATGAAGGTATGATACGTAATCCCCAAAGTCACCATCTACTCTTGAGATTAATTTCTAATGATTAGTAAATTTAGGAACCCTGAGGGGATTCCATGGGCCAAAACTGGTGTCGAGTTTTTGGTTGAATTTACTGAAGTTTTCATCAACTAGGATGAGGCAGTTAACCATTTGAAGGTCTTTTACTGATCTATCTTCCATGATATACTTGGTACAAACAATTGTATTATCTTATATTAAACGTGTATGAATGATATAAATGTATTTATGTTTATGTTTCAATTTCATTACCATGAGAGTTTGTTTTAGCCATTTGGATATCTCTATGTCTGGTTAACTTTGTCTTTTTACCCAGTTAAATAGCTGATTGATTATCTAGTTAAATTGAGAAGCCATTTCTGTATAAATTCTTGAAATACTACCTATTGGTGGAGGTAGATGCGTTTTTATCTATTCAATGTTGTTCCTGAAACAATTGTTATACCTTAGTCTAATAACTTTTTCTTATTTTAATTCCTCTACTTGTGTCATTGTCCATGGATCTACGAGCTCAAGACTTTCAAAATATCCATAAATGAATTAGAATTTCAAATTAATTTAATTCATTTTGAATTGAATTTTCTTCCTTTTTATATCTCTACTTGACTACAAATTGCAGCTAATAGAAGTCTATTTCAGCTTTGATTTTGACATCCGAAAAGGGTAAACTTTGATTCAAAAATATCACAAATTAAAAACTTCATGACAATCAAAAGGACCAAAGAAAGCCGGCTAACTTTCTTCCAAGTATTATCATATTAAAAAAGGCAACACCCTTCAGAAAAACCCCATAATTGAACAAAATATGGTGCTTAAAAGATTAGGAAAAAAGTATGAAAATACCTCAATTGAAAAATCTTGACGTTGCTTTAACTTATGACCAGATAAAAATCAAATTATTTCCATGATAGCTCAATGATTCAAGTTTTCCCCATATTTCTTCGCTTCAATTTTACAGCACACAAAGGTGAAAAAAAAGACATGACACCTTCAGAAATAATGTGCAATATACATAAAATTCTAGAGAGTAAAGAAATAGAATTTCTTAAGAGAGAGCAATGAAATTAATGAAAGGAAAGTGTAAGACTATATAAAAATGGAGCAGCATTTCGTCCCAAACCTACCATTGAAAATTTTCCCCAAATATAATACCTGATGCAATACGTATATAAACCATAAAATTAGCTACATAGAAATAGCTAAAATTAAGAAATTTCACTAATTCCAAGCATATTATAGGCCACTGAATAACATACTATTTAAGAGAAGTCGACTCGACCTACAACAACAAACATCATCATCGGTGTTGCGGAAGCTTGCTCTAAGGATGGTCAAAATGGTGTCTTTTGGACTCAGTTCAACGTTACCTTTCTCTACCAGACAATAATTCAATCGGCTCCGATCACAACTAATATATTCACCTCAGTTACTTCTCAATTTCACTTTCAACGGACAAGATTATGGTGATGATTTGTAACCACAAAGGCCAAAAAAAAAAAAAAAAAAAAAAAAAAAAAAAAAAAAAAAAAAAAAAAAAAA
>NC_036248.1:29761658-29770773 GCF_002742605.1 Olea europaea var. sylvestris | reverse complement strand
ATTTAATTAAAATCAAATTTTAATTAAATAATAAAATTAGAGTCTAACTCTAATTCCAATATTTAAGGGCGAATTTATTTAATCAAAATCATATTTCAATTAAATACCAAATTAGAGTCCAACTCTAATTCAAAGAAGAAATTTGGGGCGGGTTAATTTAATTAAAATCAAATTTTAATTAAATGTCAAATTAGAATCGAATTCTAATTTCTAGAATATATTCGGGGTGAATAATTAATTAAAATCTACTTTTAATTAAATGCTAAATTAGAGTCCAACTCTAAATTAAATTGAATTAATATTTTAATTTAGGATAACACTCCTAAATAAAATAAAATAAAATTCAATTGGGGTCAAAGTATAATATTTAAGTTAAAATCATATTTTAATGAAAATATAAAAAGTCGTCAATTTTGAATAAAATTTTAATTCGGGTCAAAATGAAAATTATAGGTTAAACCCAATAAAATACAATTTTAAAACCATTTTAAAATTCAAATTCAAAATTACAAACAAAGCCCTTTAATTCTCGAAATTGCAAGGATGCCCTTCTTTAGAAAATTACATTTGAACCCTTTTACATAATTGCATTCTGACCCAACTCAAAATCGTAAAGAGGCCCCTTCAATTTCTGAAATTGCATGGCAGCCCTCCTTTTAAAATTTACCCATTGACCCCGAATTCAAATTACACATAAGGGCTCAAAACTTCGAAAATTTCAACTAAAGCCCCCGTCTCCAACAAGAAATCTGAACACCCTAGAAATTCACCCTTTTCCTTTTTCTTCATTCTCGGCCCTTCCTACTATATATATATATTTTTTTTTGTTTTCTTTCTGCTCCGGCGTCGGCGCCACAAAAGAAAAAGGGGTGGTCTGGCATCAGCAGCCCAAGCTGCTGCCAGATGGGCGTGTCGCACGCCGTTTCAGCAACAGCGTCGGGCGCTGCTGCTGAGGCATCAGCAGCAGCCAAGGGCGTTGCCGCTGCCAGCGGCAACTGTTGCCGTCAATTGTACCCATCTCGAACCTTTTTTTTTTATTTAGTTTCAGTCGTGAAATCATATTTTATAAAATTTAAGAAAACTAATTTTCTTTAATTGCTAAAAACAGGAAAAATATGTACAATCAACATTTGATTATTCAATCATTCAATCAATTCCTAACAAACACAAAGTAGGCTCCGATACCACTCTTGAGAATCTACTTATACATGCACAGCGAAAAATTAAAATTATTTCGATTCCCACTGAGGATCCCTTTGTGTTTAGGTAGAAATCGTGATAAAGATTGTACCTTTGACGAATTCTGCAAACCTTTTGCTTTTCTTTTCGTTTCAACAATCTTGATTCACCACCCACAGCTGTCCAATTGTCCAGCCTCCAACGATGATCCACATAGAGAATAAGATTGTAGTTACCAAGGTTTTTCCTCTTGTGCCAGCAAGAATAATGAAAAACACATGGACCCAAACCCCAGTCATATATTTATATAAACTCAAATGGGCTCGGCCTGATCCGGTCCAATATTTAATTAATCCATTTAATTAAACTCGATTCGTGAATTAATTAATCCAATTAATTAATTCGAGAATATAAATAACAAATCCAATTAATTAATTTATCCAACGATTGTTAAAATAACCAATTGGCAATTTGCAATCTTCCAATTCTCTTTTGTGTGTGATCAATTAGGTTTCCGACCACGATGCCTAACGACGTGAAATATTATTTTGATCTAATCAAAATTGATAAATTAAAACACCCTTTTAATTTATCGTCAATTCACACTCGCCGTCCCTAATTGACATCTAGTAATGTGTCAGGGCAATACATATGACGGGAAATGTCACGTGGTATGACAAAATCAAATTTGTTCGTTTACCGTGAAATTATAATCCCTTCGTCAATATAATCCGATCAATTACGAGATATGGAATTGTGTCAATCCCGAATTTCGATCATATCTTTCACTCCATTATTAAGTCAATATAAGTCGAAAACTCGACGTGAAATATTATTTTGATCTAATCAAAATTGATAAATTAAAACACCCTTTTAATTTATCGTCAATTCACACTCGCCGTCCTTAATTGACATCTAGTAATGTGTTAGGGCAGTACATGTGACGGGAAATGTCACGTGGTATGACAAAACCAAATTCGTTCGTTTACCGTGAAACTATAATCCCTTCATCAATATAATCCGATCAATTACGAGATATGAAATTGTGTCAACCCCAATTTCGATCATATCTTTCACTCCATTATTAAGTCAATATACGTCAAAAACTCCTTTTCGACTTATGAGTACACCTTGGCCAAGGATTTCGTTATCGACTTAATTGAATGAAACGCAGATCATAATCTCCTACTATCTAAGAGTAATGAATCCTTTATTGGTCAATCACAATCTTCATACGATTCTTGACGTACCTGAACGATGTCGTATTAGTGGCCCTTTGCAGAGCAACATCCAACACCACCAAAATATGACTGTCCTCATATAAGGTACCATAACGACCTCAAGTAAAAGGACCAATTTCACTACCGAACATTAGAAATTAACCACTGACACTCAGATAGTTATCCATATGGAATCTCTCGATGGGTCTCCAATGTTTTGTTTTATAACAAAATATTCACGTGTTCATTTAAGTGTTACCACACTTTAACTTGTGAGATCAGCTACTTACTTTACAAGTAAGAAATGCCACACGTGATAGTCTATCCGTAATAACGATATCCGTATCTCGTTATTACTTACGACCACGGACGATTTAAAATCCAATCAGATGTAATTTGTATCTCACAATCACAACTCCTTGTGATTAACAAATTACGAAAATTTAAATTTACGGATTCTATTATTTATTTAATTGTCTATTAATTAAATAATAGATCTGCCATTAAATTGCATTAATTATATATCAGAAGTATTTATGTCCAAAATTGATTGGACTTAGGGCATAATACTTACACTACCACATGAATCCTTTATTGGTCAATCACAACCTTCATACGATTCTTGACGTACCCGAACGATGTCGTATTAGTGGCCCTTTGCAGAGCAACATCCAATACCACCAAAGTATGACTGTCCTCATATAAGGTATCATGACGACTTCAAGTAAAAGGACCAATTCTACTACCGAACGTTAGAAATTAACCACTGACACTCAGATAGTTATCCATATGGAATCTCTCGATGGGTCTCCAATGTTTTGTTCTATAACAAAACATTCACGTGTTCATTTAAGTGTTACCACACTTTAACTTGTGAGATCAGCTACTTACTTTACAAGTAAGAAATGCCACACGTGATAGTCTATCCGTAATAACGATATCCGTATCTCGTTATTATTTACGACCACGGACGATTTAAAATTCAATCAAATGTAATTTATATCTCACAATCACAACTCCTTGTGATTAACAAATTACGAAGATTTGAATTTACGGACTCTATTATTTATTTAATTGTCTATTAATTAAATAATAGATGTGCCATTAAATTGCATTAATTATATATCAGAAGTATTTATGTCCAAAATTGATTGGACTTAGGGCATAATACTTACACTACCACAATAAAAAAAACTAAATGCTGATTTCAAACATTTAAACTAAATAATTAGCATAATTAAAAAAGTTGAATTAATATAGAAAACAAAATCGAAAACAATCAGAAATACAGAAAATTCAGGTATCATAGCAAAACAACTTGATTAATTAGAAAACCAAATTTCATCTCATTAAAAGAATTTTTGTATTAATAAAGAAGATAATGATGAACCAAATTTGATAGCAGAATGTCGTTTCATTGATAGACTGCATTCTTTTGACACATAACATAATAACATCCTCACTCCAACAAAGTCACCATTTACAAAAGCCCATAATTTTTCAATAAGTAATTTTAGAAGCCATATGAAGGTATGATACGTAATCCCCAAAGTCACCATCTACTCTTGAGATTAATTTCTAATGATTAGTAAATTTAGGAACCCTGAGGGGATTCCATGGGCCAAAACTGGTGTCGAGTTTTTGGTTGAATTTACTGAAGTTTTCATCAACTAGGATGAGGCAGTTAACCATTTGAAGGTCTTTTACTGATCTATCTTCCATGATATACTTGGTACAAACAATTGTATTATCTTATATTAAACGTGTATGAATGATATAAATGTATTTATGTTTATGTTTCAATTTCATTACCATGAGAGTTTGTTTTAGCCATTTGGATATCTCTATGTCTGGTTAACTTTGTCTTTTTACCCAGTTAAATAGCTGATTGATTATCTAGTTAAATTGAGAAGCCATTTCTGTATAAATTCTTGAAATACTACCTATTGGTGGAGGTAGATGCGTTTTTATCTATTCAATGTTGTTCCTGAAACAATTGTTATACCTTAGTCTAATAACTTTTTCTTATTTTAATTCCTCTACTTGTGTCATTGTCCATGGATCTACGGTTTATGTTTCAATTTCATTACCATGAGAGTTTGTTTTAGCCATTTGGATATCTCTATGTCTGGTTAACTTTGTCTTTTTACCCAGTGTGCTGATTGATTATCTAGTTAAATTGAGAAGCCATTTCTGTATAAATTCTTGAAATACTACCAATTGGTGGAGGTAGATGCGTTTTTATCTATTCAATGTTGTTCCTGAAACAATTGTTATACCTTAGTCTAATAACTTTTTCTTATTTTAATTCCTCTACTTGTGTCATTGTCCATGGATCTACAAGCTCAAGACTTTCAAAATATCCATAAATGAATTAGAATTTCAAATTAATTTAATTCATTTTGAATTGAATTTTCTTCCTTTTTATATCTCTACTTGACTACAAATTGCAGCTAATAGAAGTCTATTTCAGCTTTGATTTTGACATCCGAAAAGGGTAAACTTTGATTCAAAAATATCACAAATTAAAAACTTCATGACAATCAAAAGGACCAAAGAAAGCCGGCTAACTTTCTTCCAAGTATTATCATATTAAAAAAGGCAACACCCTTCAGAAAAACCCCATAATTGAACAAAATATGGTGCTTAAAAGATTAGGAAAAAAGTATGAAAATACCTCAATTGAAAAATCTTGACGTTGCTCGAACTTATGACCAGATAAAAATCAAATTATTTCCATGATAGCTCAATGATTCAAGTTTTCCCCATATTTCTTCGCTTCAATTTTACAGCACACAAAGGTGAAAAAAAAGACATGACACCTTCAGAAATAATGTGCAATATACATAAAATTCTAGAGAGTAAAGAAATAGAATTTCTTAAGAGAGAGCAATGAAATTAATGAAAGGAAAGTGTAAGACTATATAAAAATGGAGCAGCATTTCGTCCCAAACCTACCATTGAAAATTTTCCCCAAATATAATACCTGATGCAATACGTATATAAACCATAAAATTAGCTACATAGAAATAGCTAAAATTATTTCAACATTTTGTTGCGTTGAATGTCCTTTTCATTGTTTTGGAACGAAAAGAAAAAAATTAGGAAAAATATTTAAAACCAAAAAAAAAAAAAAAAAAAAAAAAAAAAAAGCACAAGAATGAGACCAATATTCACAAAGAAGTCCATTGATTTGGTACCACAAAGGAGGCGTTTTTTTCTACTCTTTCTCCTACGCATTTTTTTACCTTATTTTTCTCACAAATCACGCTAGAAAATGGCTAGGGTTATAGCCATACAAATAGGGTGATTTTCGGCCTTTAATTGGACCAATAATAAAGTTAAACAGACCAAAATTCAAGTCATCCAAGAGGGAATACAGTTGGACTGGGTAGAGCTTTTGGACTTGGTTGTTAGTACTTATTTCATTCATCGGCCTAATCCTATGAAATATATTATTCCATGTTAACATCATAGCCCATGATTTATTGAGTATCAAAAACCTAAGAAATCTCCACCTTGATGCCCAATAAATCTGCAAGCAAATAAAACACAAGGCCAGTACTTGCATAATCAAGGTAACCAATAAAATTAGGATCATAGACCTTACCTCATATTCCAACATGAAACACATACCATACCTGCTCCATATACTCTCCAGGGCTAAAATCAAGAACTTGCAAATAGAAGCAGATACTCACAGTAATCAAACAAGAGCAAATGAACATGCGATGACGATATATTATAGGATAACACATAGATTTTTTCAGAAACATGTTTACATAGAACCAAATATTAACACCAAGTTAATCAATAGATGGCCAACACATATGCAGCAGATGCATAATGACTCCACGAAAAGATATCACCACACTTATCATATCCCATTTCGTATTGCTCACACCTCGAGAACACATATATCCTCTCATCGCCCATCATGCTCACTAGATGATCACTCAGCTCATGTCTAACTAGTAAGTCATAATAGAACCTAAGCTCATGGGATAATCCTCTATCACCGCATCACTTCTCCCAACCTATGCGGATAATGAGTCTCCACCTAACAAAAGTGATAGAAGTGTCTCTCTCATACTCCAGTTAATTAGGATCTCTTTACAGATAAAAGATTCTAGACATTTAATCACCTCACCACTCGTGATCCAAATGCCACACTCCACATCCCCAATACAAACCACAAAGTACCCCTAGACATCTAAACTCCATCTTACCAAAAAATATATACCACACTACTAATGCATCCTAACCTATTGTGCATGCAAACAAGTATACCAAGTAATTATATTGTCTCAAATTCGTACAAACTCACATATCAAACACATGCAATACAACATATAATCATGCACCAAAATTAGACAATCACATACATGCAGAAAGATCACATACAAATGCACACGCAGTAACTAGGTTCACTGTCAATAAACCTCATTCCGGTCATCACTCGGCCCTATAACCAAATTCGGCTCAACTCTCATCTTACCCCTCTACTTATCCTTCTTCTTGGGACGATCCCTAATAAAATGTCCAGACTTATCACAGCTGTAATATCGTCTATCACTAGACTTGCCCCATCCCTTGTCCTTCTTCTTACCACCCTCATCACTCGAGTCACTACTCGAATCACTACTGTCTTGAGTACTACCCAAATTCATTTGCTTAAACTTCATTCTAATCCTCATCATATATAACTCGCCATTCCTCTTATCTTCCTTTTCAGCTTTAATCTCCATCTCCTTACTCCTAAGAGAGTTTATGACAATCTCGGGTGCTAAAGTGCCCCTAACGTACTTAATTGCATTCTTAACCTCTCTATATGAATCAGTCATGGAATTAAGCAAAATAATGGCCTTATATATTTCAAAAACCTCTTCATCACAATTAACAATATTTTGAACATGTTTTTTAAAAACATCCAAATTGTCATTGAAATCCTTTGTATGATCCATTTTAAAATTAAAAAACCTTTCAAGCAAGTACAATTTATTAGGAATAAATTTAAGCAAATATAAGTCCTCCAACTTTTGTCAAAGTTCTTTTGTAGAATCAAGTTTTTCAACCTTTCTTAAAACAATGTCAGATAGGTTTAAAATAATTGAAGTATAAGAAAGTTCATCATATTCCTCTTTTTGTGCTTCTATCAAATTTGTAGGAAGTTTGGCATCTATGACTTTCGAAACTTTTTGTTGAACCAAAATTCCCTTTATCTTTTGTTGCCAAAATGAAATGTTCCCTTTCCTATTGAAATTTCAACTTCGAAATGTAAAGACATTTTGAAAAAAACAGAACAACCAAATGTACAGATAGGTCACACAAAGTAATCTTAAGACCACAATATACACCATTCTAGATACTTAGGGTTTTGTAAGATTTGCGATCTTAGATCAAGAGAATGTTCAAACGAGTCAAGTCCAGGTGTTCTAACATGATAATCAATGCAACACGAAGGTATGTAAACAAAAAAAATTCAAATTCTCATGCAATGCAATCTCATACAATGATTAAATGACCATTATAGCGCAAAACCAATTACCAACTTACAATCAAATTCAACACTTCAATTATGGCAAATAACTTCTAAATTTCTAGCACAAGTAATAGTTACCCCTTCACAGTAACCCTAATCATAATGTCACCCCATACGATGATACGTTAATGCTGAAATTTAAATTGGGATAAGCCAATATACCAGAGCAAACCAATCTAAGTCCGCAAATTATGAGATATATGAATTTCTCACTTTAGGACCATCATTATTCATCCTAAATTTTCCAGGAATTACAACAACCAACCAACCACGATCGAATCCTGAACGTGCGAAGAACAACTCTATTCAGATTCTACTGTCCAACCTGAAACAAAAAACTGAGAACACCAAAATGTTAGAAATAATGTTAGGAACAAATTGCCTGAAGACACCTCTGCCAGAAGACACTGCACGCGTCACCACAAGCCTCTGCACGTGGGCTTCATGCGCGGTTGAAAAATCTCATGTGTCGAACCATTGGAACGATCTCCACCTGCACGTCATACCAGTGGTCCCCATTTCACCAAACTCTTTCTGGATTGTCCGAAAATCACGAAAACATAAGCTTTGGGTAGTTTTCAGGACAATTTTTTGATCTGATTTCTAATTCGTTTTGACCAATTTTCGGGACTTTTTTGGTATATTTCACAAGCCAAAACCACCATCTTGAATCTCTGATACCAATTGTCGCGAAAGCTTGCTCCAAAGATCATCAAAATGGTATTTTTCAAGCTCAGCTCAACGTTACCTTTTTCTACCAAATAATCAATTCAACCGGTACCAATCTACAACTAGTATATTCACCTCGATTGCTTCTCAATCTCACTTACAAAGGACAAGATAATGATCGTGATTTGTAACCACAAAGACAAAAGAAAAAAGCAATGAAAGAAAGCACAAAAAGGAGACCAAAATTCATAAAGAAGTCCACCGATTTTGGTACCACAAGGGAGCCGTTTTTTCTTCTCTTTCTCCCACACGTTTTCACCTTATTTTTCTCACAAATCACGCTAGAAAATGGCTACAGTTATAGCCATACAAATAGGGATACGTTAGACTTTTAATTGGACCAATAATAAAGTTAAAGGGGCCAAGATTCAAGTCATCCAAGAGGGAATACAATTAGATCGAGCTGAGCCTTTAGACTTGATTGTTGATACTTATTTCATTCATC
>NC_036248.1:29747021-29753397 GCF_002742605.1 Olea europaea var. sylvestris | reverse complement strand
TCTATTATTTATTTAATTGTCTATTAATTAAATAATAGATCTGCCATTAAATTGCATTAATTATATATCAGAAGTATTTATGTCCAAAATTGATTGGACTTAGGGCATAATACTTACACTACCACAATAAAAAAAACTAAATGCTGATTTCAAACATTTAAACTAAATAATTAGCATAATTAAAAAAGTTGAATTAATATAGAAAACAAAATCGAAAACAATCAGAAATACAGAAAATTCAGGTATCATAGCAAAACAACTTGATTAATTAGAAAACCAAATTTCATCTCATTAAAAGAATTTTTGTATTAATAAAGAAGATAATGATGAACCAAATTTGATAGCAGAATGTCGTTTCATTGATAGACTGCATTCTTTTGACACATAACATAATAACATCCTCACTCCAACAAAGTCACCATTTACAAAAGCCCATAATTTTTCAATAAGTAATTTTAGAAGCCATATGAAGGTATGATACGTAATCCCCAAAGTCACCATCTACTCTTGAGATTAATTTCTAATGATTAGTAAATTTAGGAACCCTGAGGGGATTCCATGGGCCAAAACTGGTGTCGAGTTTTTGGTTGAATTTACTGGAGTTTTCATCAACTAGGATGAGGCAGTTAACCATTTGAAGGTCTTTTACTGATCTATCTTCCATGATATACTTGGTACAAACAATTGTATTATCTTATATTAAACGTGTATGAATGATATAAATGTATTTATGTTTATGTTTCAATTTCATTACCATGAGAGTTTGTTTTAGCCATTTGGATATCTCTATGTCTGGTTAACTTTGTCTTTTTACCCAGTTAAATAGCTGATTGATTATCTAGTTAAATTGAGAAGCCATTTCTGTATAAATTCTTGAAATACTACCAATTGGTGGAGGTAGATGCGTTTTTATCTATTCAATGTTGTTCCTGAAACAATTGTTATACCTTAGTCTAATAACTTTTTCTTATTTTAATTCCTCTACTTGTGTCATTGTCCATGGATCTACGAGCTCAAGACTTTCAAAATATCCATAAATGAATTAGAATTTCAAATTAATTTAATTCATTTTGAATTGAATTTTCTTCCTTTTTATATCTCTACTTGACTACAAATTGCAGCTAATAGAAGTCTATTTCAGCTTTGATTTTGACATCCGAAAAGGGTAAACTTTGATTCAAAAATATCACAAATTAAAAACTTCATGACAATCAAAAGGACCAAAGAAAGCCGGCTAACTTTCTTCCAAGTATTATCATATTAAAAAAGGCAACACCCTTCAGAAAAACCCCATAATTGAACAAAATATGGTGCTTAAAAGATTAGGAAAAAAGTATGAAAATACCTCAATTGAAAAATCTTGACGTTGCTTTAACTTATGACCAGATAAAAATCAAATTATTTCCATGATAGCTCAATGATTCAAGTTTTCCCCATATTTCTTCGCTTCAATTTTACAGCACACAAAGGTGAAAAAAAAGACATGACACCTTCAGAAATAATGTGCAATATACATAAAATTCTAGAGAGTAAAGAAATAGAATTTCTTAAGAGAGAGCAATGAAATTAATGAAAGGAAAGTGTAAGACTATATAAAAATGGAGCAGCATTTCGTCCCAAACCTACCATTGAAAATTTTCCCCAAATATAATACCTGATGCAATACGTATATAAACCATAAAATTAGCTACATAGAAATAGCTAAAATTAAGAAATTTCACTAATTCCAAGCATATTATAGGCCACTGAATAACATACTATTTAAGAGAAGTCGACTCGACCTACAACAACAAACATCATCATCGGTGTTGCGGAAGCTTGCTCTAAGGATGGTCAAAATGGTGTCTTTTGGACTCAGTTCAACATTACCTTTCTCTACCAAACAATAATCCAATCGGCTCCGATCACAACTAATATATTCACCTCAGTTACTTCTCAATTTCACTTTCAACGGACAAGATTATGGTGATGATTTGTAACCACAAAGGCCAAAAAAAAAAAAAAAAAAAAAAAAAAAAAAAAAAAAAAGATAAGGCAATGAAAGAAAGCACAAGAATGAGACCAATATTCACAAAGAAGTCCATTGATTTGGTACCACAAAGGAGGCGTTTTTTCCTACTCTTTCTCCTACACATTTTTTTACCTTATTTTTCTCACAAATCACGCTAGAAAATGGCTAGGGTTATAGCCATACAAATAGGGTTATTTTCGGCCTTTAATTGGACCAATAATAAAGTTAAACAGACCAAGATTCAAGTCATCCAAGAGGGAATACAGTTGGACTGGGTAGAGCCTTTGGACTTGGTTGTTAGTACTTATTTCATTCATCGGCCTAATCCTATGAAATATATTATCTCATATTAACATCATAGCCCATGATTTATTGAGTATCAAAAACCTAACAAATCTCCACCTTAATGCCCAATAAATCTGCAAGTAAATAAAACACAAGGCCAGTACTTGCATAATCAAGGTAACCAATAAAATTAGGATCATAGACCTTACCTCATATTCCAACATGAAACACATACCATACCTGCTCCATATATTCTCCAGGGCTAAGATCAAGAACATGCAAATAGAAGCAGATACTCACAGTAATCAAACAAGAGCAAATGAACATGCGATGACGATATATTATAGGATAACACATAGATCTTTTCAGAAACATGTTTACATAGAACCAAAGATTAACACCAAGTTAATCAATAGATGGCCAACACATATGTAGCAGATGCATAATGACTCCACGAAAAGATATCACCACACTTATCATATCCCATTTCGTGTTGCTCACACCTCGAGAACACATATATCCTCTTATCGCCCATCATGCTCACTAGATGATCACTCAGCTCATGTCTAACTGGTAAGTCACAATAGAACCTAAGCTTATGGGATAATCCTTTATCACCGCATCACTTCTCCCAACCTATGCGGATAATGAGTCTCCACCTAATTTGTACAAACTCACATATCAAACACATACAATACAACATATAATCATGCACCAAAATTAGACAATCACATACGTGCAGAAAGATCACATACAAATGCACACGCAGTAACTAGGTTCACTCTCAATAAACCTCATTCCGGTTATCACTCGGCCCTATAACCAAATTCGGCTCAACTCTCATCTTACCCCTCTACTTATCCTTCTTCTTGGGACGATCCCTAATAAAATGTCCAGACTTATCACAGCTGTAACGTCGTCTATCACTAGACTTGTCCCATCCCTTGTCCTTCTTCTTACGACCCTCATCACTCGAGTCACTACTCGAATCACTATTGTCTTGAGTACTACCCAAATTCATTTGCTTAAACTTCATTCTAATCCTCATCATATATAACTCGCCATTCCTCTTATCTTCCTTTTCAGCTTTAATCTCCACCTCCTTACTCCTAAGAGAGTCTATGACAATCTCGGGTGCTAAAGTGTCCCTAACGTACTTAATTGCATTCTTAAATGGAATTAAGCAAAATAATGGCCTTATATGTTTCAAAAACCTCTTCATCACAATTAACAATATTTTGAACATGTTTTTTAAAAACATCTAGATTGTCATTGAGATCCTTTGAAGGATCCATTTTAAAATTAAAAAACATTTCAAGCAAGTACAATTTATTAGGAATAAACTTAAGCAAATATAAGTCCTCCAACTTTTGTCAAAGTTCTTTTGTAGAATCAAATTTTTCAACCTTTCTTAAAACAATGTCAGATAGGTTTAAAATAATTGAAGTATAAGAAAGTTCATCATATTCCTCTTTTTGTGCTTCTATCAAATTTGTAGGAAGTTTGCCATCTATGACTTTCGAAACTTTTTGTTGAACCAAAATTCCCTTTATCTTTTGTTGCCAAAATGCAATGTTTCCTTTCCCATTGAAATTCCAACTTCGAAATGTAAAGACATTTTGAAAAAACAAAACAACCAAATGTACAGATAGGTTACACAAAGTAATCTTAAGGCCACAATATACACCATTCTAGATACTTAGGGTTTTGTAAGATTTGCGATCTTAGATCAAGAGAATGTTCAAACGAGTCAAGTCCAGGTGTTCTAACATGATAATCAATGCAACACGAAGGTATGTAAACAAAAAAAATTCAAATTCTCATGCAATGCAATCTCATACAATGATTAAATGACCATTATAGCGCAAAACCAATTACCAACTTACAATCAAATTCAACACTTCAATTATGGCAAATAACTTCTAAATTTCTAGCACAAGTAATAGTTACCCCTTCACAGTAACCCTAATCATAATGTCACCCCATACGATGATACGTTAATGCTGAAATTTAAATTGGGATAAGCCAATATACCAGAGCAAACCAATCTAAGTCCGCAAATTATGAGATATATGAATTTCTCACTTTAGGACCATCATTATTCATCCTAAATTTTCCAGGAATTACAACAACCAACCAACCACGATCGAATCCTGAACGTGCGAAGAACAACTCTATTCAGATTCTACTGTCCAACCTGAAACAAAAAACTGAGAACACCAAAATGTTAGAAATAATGTTAGGAACAAATTGCCTGAAGACACCTCTGCCAGAAGACACTGCACGCGTCACCACAAGCCTCTGCACGTGGGCTTCATGCGCGGTTGAAAAATCTCATGTGTCGAACCATTGGAACGATCTCCACCTGCACGTCATACCAGTGGTCCCCATTTCACCAAACTCTTTCTGGATTGTCCGAAAATCACGAAAACATAAGCTTTGGGTAGTTTTCAGGACAATTTTTTGATCTGATTTCTACTTCGTTTCGACCAATTTTCAGGACTTTTTTGGTATATTTCACAAGCCAAAACCACCATCTTGAATCTCTGATACCAATTGTCGCGAAAGCTTGCTCCAAAGATCATCAAAATGGTATTTTTCAAGCTCAGCTCAACGTTACCTTTTTCTACCAAATAATCAATTCAACCGGTACCAATCTACAACTAGTATATTCACCTCGATTGCTTCTCAATCTCACTTACAAAGGACAAGATAATGATCGTGATTTGTAACCACAAAGACAAAAGAAAAAAGCAATGAAAGAAATCACAAAAAGGCGACCAAAATTCATAAAAAGTTCCACCGATTTTGGTACCACAAGGGAGCCGTTTTTTCTTCTCTTTCTCCCACACGTTTTCACCTTATTTTTCTCACAAATCACGCTAGAAAATGGCTACAGTTATAGCCATACAAATAGGGATACGTTAGACTTTTAATTGGACCAATAATAAAGTTAAAGGGGCCAAGATTCAAGTCATCCAAGAGGGAATACAATTAGATCGAGCTGAGCCTTTAGACTTGATTGTTGATACTTATTTCATTCATCCGCCTAGACTTATAAAATATATTATCTCGCGTTAACATCATAACCCGGGATTTATTGGGTATCAAAAACCCAACAATCGGCTCCACCACCATCGGCCTGTCGATTCCATCTCTATCCTAGCTCCAAACCACCGCCATCCCGTCGACCTCCACGCTATGACTGCAAGTGAAGTCTTGTGTCTACATACATACATGTGTGTAGGGAGAACGGATTAGCTTAGGGTTTGGTTTGGTGTGGAATGAGGAAAGCACATATAAAGTGAGAAATCCTATGTCACAATTAACCGTCTCAAAATTTGAAAGTTTATTAAGCCCGTGTTTGATATGGATTAAAATCAAGATTTTAATTTAAGTCATAGATAACAAGTAATTTCAATCATATATTTTACGGGACTAACAACTTTTTAATCACTCATTTCATCAACTTTTGTCAAAATCTATTAAAATTTTGATTTTAATCTTCACCAAACAAGGGGCTAAAAGAGTAAAAATATTGCTAGTTAGACAGCATCCTCACAGGAGGGGGTCCACGACTTTTTTATTTATCATGGGCCTTCCTCCCATGTGTGTGGTTGTCAATGGCGGTTGTACATGTAGTATGATTGAACAAGTAATTATTAACATTTATCTTTGTTCACTCAAAATTAAGATAACATATATCTTTGGTAATTGCTTGCTCACATAAGTTGTTGCTCACACACATTTACATAATGTTGCCAATCCATCATCCATCTCAATTTTGTTTTTATATTATTCAGTTTGTTTATATGATTTTTGCAAATTATGTTACTCGCTCTATTTTTCTCATTTTTTTCTTCTAAGAAATCTATTTTAGTTTTTATTGTCTAGTCTCTTTATATGATTTTTGTGATTTTTATTTCATAAATTAATAAATATTATTTTGAAATTACTTTCATTTTTTTGCTATTGAGTCTGTTTATATAATTTTTATGTTCCTCATGTTCTAATATATTTTAATTTTCTCAAATTATTTTTTATTTGTTCATTCTCGTTAATTGTTTCTTTTAGGACTTT
>NC_036248.1:29667311-29746032 GCF_002742605.1 Olea europaea var. sylvestris | reverse complement strand
TTAAGCAAATATAAGTCCTCCAACTTTTGTCAAAGTTCTTTTGTAGAATCAAGTTTTTCAACCTTTCTTAAAACAATGTCAGATAGGTTTAAAATAATTGAAGTATAAGAAAGTTCATCATATTCCTCTTTTTGTGCTTCTATCAAATTTGTAGGAAGTTTGCCATCTATGACTTTCGAAACTTTTTGTTGAACCAAAATTCCCTTTATCTTTTGTTGCCAAAATGCAATGTTTCCTTTCCCATTGAAATTCCAACTTCGAAATGTAAAGACATTTTGAAAAAACAAAACAACCAAATGTACAGATAGGTTACACAAAGTAATCTTAAGGCCACAATATACACCATTCTAGATACTTAGGGTTTTGTAAGATTTGCGATCTTAGATCAAGAGAATGTTCAAACGAGTCAAGTCCAGGTGTTCTAACATGATAATCAATGCAACACGAAGGTATGTAAACAAAAAAAATTCAAATTCTCATGCAATGCAATCTCATACAATGATTATATGACCATTATAGTGTAAAACCAATTACCAACTTACAATCAAATTCAACACTTCAATCATGGCAAATAACTTCTAAATTTCTAGCACGAGTAATAGTTACCCCTTCACAGTAACCCTAATCATAATGTCACCCCATATGATGATACGCTAATGCTGAAATTTAAACTGGGATAAGCCAATATACCAGAGCAAACCAATCTAAGTCCGCAAATTATGAGATATATGAATTTATCACTTTAGGACCACCATTATTCATCCTAAAGTTTCCAGCAATTACAACAACCAACCAACCACGATCGAATCCTGAACGTGCGAAGAACAACTCTATTCAGATTCTCCTGTCCAACCTGAAAAAAAAAACCGAGAACACCAAAATGTTAGAAATAATGTTAGGAACAAATTGCCTGAAGACACCTCTACCAGAAGACACCGCACGCATCACCACAAGCCTCTGCACGTGGGCTTCATGCGCGGTTGAAAAATCTTATGTGTCAAACCATTGGAACGATCTTCACCTGCACGTCATACCAGTGGTCCCCATTTCACCAAACTCTTTCTGGATTGTCCGAAAATCACGAAAAC
Source organism: Olea europaea var. sylvestris (assembly GCF_002742605.1). NCBI lineage: Eukaryota > Viridiplantae > Streptophyta > Magnoliopsida > Lamiales > Oleaceae > Olea > Olea europaea. Next base: position 29,744,944 of record NC_036248.1, on the reverse strand, counting down.
ATAAGCTTTGGGTAGTTTTCAGGACAATTTTTTGATCTGATTTCTAATTCGTTTTGACCAATTTTCGGGACTTTTTTGGTATATTTCACAAGCCAAAACCACCATCTTGAATCTCTGATACCAATTATCGCGAAAGCTTGCTCCAAAGATCATCAAAATGGTCTTTTTCGAGCTCAGTTCAACGTTACCTTTTTCTACCAAATAATCAATTCAACCGGTACCGATCTACAACTAGTATATTCACCTCGATTGCTTCTCAATCTCACCTACAAAGGACAAGATAATGATGGTGATTTGTAACCACAAAGACAAAAGAAAAAAGCAATGAAAGAAAGCACAAAAAGGAGACCAAAATTCATAAAGAAGTCCACCGATTTTGGTACCACAAGGGAGCCGTTTTTTCTTCTCTTTCTCCCACACGTTTTCACCTTATTTTTCTCACAAATCACGCTAGAAAATGGCTACAGTTATAGCCATACAAATAGGGATATGTTAGCCTTTTAATTGGATCAATAATAAGGTTAAAGGGGCCAAGATTCAAGTCATTCAAGAGGGAATACAATTAGATCGGACTGAGCCTTTAGACTTGATTGTTGATACTTATTTCATTCATCGGCCTAGACTTATAAAATATATTATCTCACGTTAACATCATAACCCGGGATTTATTGAGTATCAAAAACCCAACAATCGGCTCGACCACCATCGGCCTGTCGATTCCATCTCTATCCTAGCTCCAAACCATCACCATCCCGTCGACCTCCACGCTATGACTGCAAGTGAAGTCTTATGTCTACATACATACATGTGTGTAGGGAGAACGGATTAGCTTAGGGTTTGGTTTGGTGTGGAATGAGGAAAGCACATATAAAGTGTGAAATCCTATGTCACAATTAACCGTCTCAAAATTTGAAAGTTTATTAAGCCCGTGTTTGATATGGATTAAAATCAAGATTTTAATTTAAGTCATAGTTAACAAGTAATTTCAATCATATATTTTACGGGACTAACAACTTTTCAATCACTCATTTCATCAACTTTTGTCAAAATCTATTAAAATTTTGATTTTAATCTTCACCAAACAAGGGGCTAAAAGAGTAAAAATATTGCTAGTTTGACAGCATCCTCACAGGAGGGGGTCCACGACTTTTTTATTTATCATGGGCCCTCCTCCCATGTGTGTGGTTGTCAACCGCGGTTGTACATGTAGTATGATTGAACAAGTAATTATTAACATTTATCTTTGTTCACTCAAAATTAAGATAACATATATCTTTGGTAATTGCTTGCTCACATAAGTTGTTGCTCACACACATTTACATAATGTTGCCAATCCATCATCCATCTCAAATTTGTTTTTATATTATTCAGTTTGTTTATATGATTTTTGCAAATTACGTTACTCGCTCTATTTTTCTCATTTTTTTCTTCTAAGAAATCTATTTTAGTTTTTATTGTCTAGTCTCTTTATATGATTTTTGTGATTTTTATTTCATAAATTAATAAATATTATTTTGAAATTACTTTCATTTTTTTGCTATTGAGTCTGTTTATATAATTTTTATGTTCCTCATGTTCTAATATATTTTAATTTTCTCAATTTATTTTTTATTTGTTCATTCTCGTTAATTGTTTCTTTTAGGACTTTGTTAGATTTTCTTTTTATAAATTCATTCCAACTTAATGTTTTCTTCAATACTTTTTTGAATTTTTTTTCTTTTCATTTTTTTTTTCATGATAAAATAAATTTTTATTTTCTACTTGAGATGATTGAAGATGCAAAGCTATCTCAAGCATAAGACAACTTAGGTGGTCATATATGATCCGCATAATTTTGTAGAAGAAAAAAATGAGGAGAATAGAGTATGCAACGTAATTCGCAAAAGTAAATCCAAAAATTAGGAAAATAATATATATAAGAAACTTGTACGCCATTTTATTCATTCAGTAGAAGTCTCATCTTAAAAATTAAGAATTTTTGATGCAATATTTAAACACTATAAGATTGTATAATTAAAATAATTTTAACTATTTTCTATATGTCTTTCCAACCTACTACATAGATTTTTATAGTTTTGTGAATTGGCTTCGTAATAAAGTTTTGAAGGAGCATATTAATAAATATAAACATATTTAAAAAATAATAGAATTATAGAAAACCTTAGAATCGAAAACAAAAAATAAATAGCTTCAAGGGATTGTTTTCTGGATTAAAATATTTACATATATTATTAGGAGAATAAAAAAATCTTTTAAGATAATAAATTCTTGCAATGTTTTAAATACTAATTATAATTGTAGTGAGATCTGGAATTGGGTTTTCACCTACTAAATCCCACGTGACCATAATTTCAACGACCCAAATGAATGGGTTTATCTATCATTTGATCGTAGTGGATCATGTTCTAAAAATAGGATTTCCCCAAGTACGAGGAAAGTTTCACAAGTTTCCTGCTGCCTCTTTCTTTTTTCTTTTTTTTAATGATGATTTGCCATATGTTATACGTTAAAGACATCTGTACGTATAGCACGATTCTTTGAAATAAGAACTACAAGTTCTTGTTTAGTCTTTCTAGTATTTTGAGTCGTGTTTGACATCTTGTTTACATTGATGTTAGGAAAAAAAAGCTTCAAGGGATTGTTTTCTGGATTAAAATATTTACATATATTATTAGGAGAATAAAAAAATCTTTTAAGATAATAAATTCTTGTAATGTTTTAAATACTAATTATAGTTGTAGTGAGATCTGGAATTGGGTTTTCAGCTACTAAATCCCACGTTACCATAATTTCAACTACCCAAATAAATGGGTTTATCTATCATTTGATCGTAGTGGATCATGTTCTAAAAATAGGATTTCCCCAAGTACGAGGAAAGTTTCACAGGTTTCCTACTGCCTCTTTTTTTTTTTTTAATGATGATTTGTCATATGTTATATGTTAAAGACATCTGTACGTATAGCACGATTCTTTGAAATAAGAACTAAAAGTTCTTGTTTAGTCTTTCTAGTATTTCGAGTCGTGTTTGACATCTTTTTTACACTGATAGTTTGAAAAAAAACGAGTTTTGAAGTAGTATTTTTATTATTATTTTTTAAAGTGTGATTAAAAAAATAGGAAAAATTTGAGATTTATGTGTAAAATATTTTATTATGAAAATGTGTTGTTGAATTCCGATGGTGGTGGTGAATTCACCGCTCTTAAATCAATGTTTGAACAATGTGGTTGAGTTGACTTTGAGAGAGGAGAGAAAAATATTTTTACAATCTGTATTCCTTCTTCCCCTTGGCCAGGAAAATTATTACCTAGTTTTGAAGCGCCAATTTCTATTGTGCAAAGTTTGAGTTGAAAGCAGGCTTCAAAAGTCTATACTTATACGATTTTAATTGAACTAGTACTCTTATAAGTAAATTAGCAATCTTAATTTCCCAACATAAACTTATATATTTTTTAGTAATATTGATATAAAATTATATTACGCAAAATACAAAGAATCTGAGGTTTATATCTTATGAAATCAGTTTTATGTAATAATTATTAGACTTGATAATTCATAGTTTATAGCATTAGAAGTTAGTCTGAATATTTATCCAATTTACCTCATTCTTCTTTATAGTACAAGTACACTACTTCAGTAGATTTCGCTTCAGACAGTTAAATGGCATAAAAATTAATGCCAAAGAAATAAAGATGTTAAGATGGACGTGACACACACATATTTATAGGCACCATTTGAGGATAAATTAAATGAAGGATGACTTGAATGGCTCACAAGTGTATTGCAAGATAAAAAGAATTTAGAGAAACTTTATATTTAGTGCATGCTTGGCAAAGCATATAATTGCCTATTGAAGGATCAAAATTTAATTTTATTTATACATTTCATAGGACACAATACAAGTTTTGCCAAAGATGATCTTAAGTCTTTTTTATACAATGGACGAAAAAACTAGTACAATAACATCACTTCTATGTTGTCACAAAATCTAGGCTTCTTCAATCTGGTCTTGTAATAAAGGCACTTCATGCCCTGATGATTCTGCATTGTTACTTTCATTTTTCCGTTTAGTCTTTTCTTCTTCTGCTCTTCCCCAAATCACGGCATAGAACCCGGCAACTAATACAATTGCACCAGCAATACTGCCAGAAGTTTCAAAACCAATCGTCAAATTCAGAATAAGAAGCTCGAAAAATATAACCAGAAAGATATTGCTGATGTGAATTCAAGTCACAGTTTGTACCTTCCAAAATAAAGAACTTCTCCCTGAAAGATGACACCAATGACAACAGCAATAACAATCGTCAATGGATTAAACAGAGAAACAAATAGGGGACCTGTCCTCAGGAGGCACCACGACATCAAAAAGAGTCGGAATGTAATATTAATGACTCCCTGCATCAACATATTTCTGTTAATTTTCATCCACAATGTTGATCAGGACCGTTGGCATGGTTTTTGAAAAGCCGAAAGGAGTTTTTGAGACTCAAAAGTAGCTTTTTGAGTGTTTGACTAATTTTATAAAAGTGATTCTAGTTAAAAGAGCTTTTAGAGAAGTTGATCCGATATAACTTCCTCTTAAAGCACTTTTGGAATAGGAAGCTCTTTTAAAAAAATTAGCTTTAAAATAAAAATTAAGGTAGCTTCCTTAAAAAAACTCTTTTAAAGGAAGTAAAAGTCATGCCAAACGAGCCCTTATAATGTTTTCCTGAACTTTGAAAAATCACAAGAGTAGAGCATTTTCATACCGCATAAATAATAGCAACTAATCCCATATCAGCATGTAGCCTCCAAGCAGCTACATCTCTTTCAGCAATCAGAGCACCCAGCAAAGCTTGAAGTGTCACAAAGAGGCAGTAAAAAGCCACTACGATCATCTCAGCCGGGTACATTTTAAGAATTGAAGACTGCCATAAATTTAGAACAAACAAACAAAAAAAATTGCAAAAAAATGAGACTCGGAGTGTCTTATAATCAATTCTTTTTCTATTATTCATGATAGTCGAACCTGAAGAATACACCATGATGCAGTTGACAAAGCAGCCATTGCAAGTAAAATTCCTCCAAGGATCCAATTTTGTTGGGACGACAAAAGAGGTATAGGAGAGTGTAATGTCTGTAGTTTGTTTATGATTGCTGGTCCCTTGTAAAAAGTCACAACAGATGCTCCCACGATGGAAATAACAGTCCCTGCGGATTTAGCTACATCACTTGATCTTTTGCAATTCAGACCTTCCATTCTAGAGAAGAAAATTTTCAAATTAATGTAGATATGCATAGGGAAAAAGAATATAAAACACGATGAGATACATCTCGAAGATATCTATGTCGAGGTCTGGTATGTCTTATTTTGATACCATACTGAATTTGGTGCAGACATTCTTTTGTACAACGATAAATGCTACATGTACAGCTGTATTTACAGACCGAGAGAATGTAAGCTGACGAGATTTCATTGGATATTGGACAAAAAACATAGTTAAACCGGCCAAAAAAATTCAGCCCTCTGAGCATCTATAAATCCATCTGTACAAAAAATCTGTACAAGTAGCATTTTAGTTGTACAATTCCCATCAATCACCGAAAATGATAAAAGCTTAGCAGCTATAGAACCAAACTACCTACCTAAGTATCTGAATTAATAAATGATTTAGGCGAAAAATCTAACCTGAAAATGATGGCGAGTATGTAAGTAAAGCCTGGAACAAGATTTACCAGCGCCGTTCCTAGTGTTGGAGAGCTGTAGTTTATGCCAGCATAACTGCCAACATCTGCTATGTATCTGAAAACAGAAATTTAAATGACTATTAATCCAACCATCCGACATCTGATGCACAAAGATTCCCAACACAACTCAAAGAGAAATGTGACATACTTTTAGCATCAATTACTGAGAAGTCGTATAATGAAACACTGATAGTAGCTTTGGAACTGGAATACTGTGAAATCTTTGGTTTGAAAAGTAAGCCCTCAGTTTCGTAAATTTCAGCTTTTTTAGCTTTCAAGTTTTAATCCTTCCTTTATATTTTAACTACTAACTAGAATAATATAAACAAGTAACAATATACAAAGTTATTCGGTCAAATGATTTAATGCTAACCTGTTTTGCAGGATACTCCAACTAGGATGATGTATCAGTGTGGCATGTAAGGAACTCGTGTTGTGTCAGTGGTATCGAATATATTTTTAGCTCAAATTAACAAATAGGTACTCTTAATTAAATGATTTCCACCCAAAAAAAAAACAATTAATAGAATGTATAAAACTAAATTCCCGTTTGGCCCTCATTAATTTTCATTCCATTACATTTCATTTTTCTCTCTCCTATTTTCACCCTCACAATATTCCATAAAATAATATTACACTTAAATCGAAAACATTATTTTTCTTTCAACCACTCATTTAAAAAAAAAAAAAAACACTATTCTACCCATCAATTTTTCCACAAAATGGAGGCCAAATGGGGACTAAATTTATGCTATATAAATGAAAAAAATTTAAAAGTTAATCGGCATGTTAGCGATCGTGTCATTAATTTTTTAAACCACCGCATGTAAGTGTGTTCGTGTATGTGCACCATAGATGCTACCAAATGGGAAATAAAAGCAAGATCAATGTGCAAAAATGTTTTAAGTCTTTAAAGCAGAATTAGCAGCAGGTACAAGGTCAACGTCTGTATTTTTATATGATGTGATCCAATTCTTAGCTTCAAAGGAAAAGATTTCTTAACCAAATTCTTCAATTAGATTTCTTCCCTAATGCCCTAATTCTTGAACCATCTTGTCTTAAAGCTTAAATTGTTAGACAGAATCATCAATACGTCCTTCACGAACAAGCATATTCATTTTTTCATCGAAATCGTGTCATAATCCGTTGACTGCCTAACAAATCGATTGCAACAAAACAACATACACCCATATCAATATTAATCCCCAAAAATGAATTTTACTAACCCAAATAGAGCAAGCAGGAAAATTCTCCAGAGGATTGAAAAGGTCAGTGGTGGACGCTTTGATCTGCCAATTGTAAAATATAACTCAGATTAAGCCCAGCCCAGATGTTGAAAAGTCGAAATTTGTAGTAGTATAAAGATTTAAAGGGTACCTGTGGAAGAAGAAGCCACAAGGAAAAAGTATGAGAGTAGCCAAAGCATTTGAGTAGAAAGATAATATGAAGAAGCTGGTGCCAGTCGACATGGCCATTTTGCTTATTATCATGCCGGTGGCTAAGGCTGTAACAGCCAACACCATGGCCATGAATGGCAGTGAGCTCTCCATCCATGCCCAAAACAAATAACTCCGCTAAATAGATAATGTAATAATTTTTTATTTTTTTTTAGATCCTTTAGGGCTCAACGGATGTGTAAAATAATAAAATTTCATAATAATACAAGTTAATTAACTTTTAATTCGTCAACATTTTTTTTCAATTCACCTCTTTTTAAAGCCAATGCATGTACATTAATTACATTAAATTTTGAAACCAATGGATGTACATTAATATTTCGTATGTATGCATGTTTTTTGTTAGCTTATAAATTTAATTTTGAATTTTACCATTTCAATTTTTTTTTTATTTCCTACATGTATTATGATAAAATATAATACAAGTTATAGAAATATATAAATTAATAAATATTCATTTATCAATAAATTAATAATTCCTCTAAAACAACAATTATTATTGGTCCCAACATTATGATTTTATAGAGGTTTTGCTGTACATGGATCTTTATGATAGTAAAGTTAAAAGCATCTTCAAAAAATTATTTAAGAATGTATTTGATTTGTTTTATTTTTCATTAAAAATGTCATCTTTTCAGTTAAATTCCTACTTTTGAGGTGTTTGATTGACAATTTTTTTTCAAGAAAAATATTTTTTAACTTTTGATCACGTGATCATATTTTTGTCAAAAATAAAAAAAGTATTTTTTTTAGGGGATGATGGCTTTTATTTCCAAGTAATTCAGCCTCTCTTTCTTCCTCTTATCTATCTATTTTCTCTCATCTAATCACTAATAAAAAATAAACAAGTATAATATTTTTTGAGTTGAAAACTAAATCAATCAAACGCAATTAATTAATAATTTTCACACAAATAAGTTCTGGACAATTCAATTGCCTGAATTTTTTTTTCATGTAAATTCTATGTTGGCAATCAAACACACCTTAAATATAAAATATTTTTCTATTTTAAAAAGTCAACCCTTATAATTATACTTCAAAAAGACTTTTTAAATTAATATTTTAAGTTAGAGAGTGAGTTTGGTATCCAAATTTGGAGAGTCAAACCTACTCTCTATAATTAAATTCATTCATAGTTTTTCAATTTTCACGGAGGAAATACTATAATAATTTAGATGAAAGATAGTGCAAAAAAAAGATAGAAAAGAATAACAAAATTTCTTTTTAGGAGTAGTAAAACTATGTAAAATATGCTCTTTAAAAAGAGAGTCTATTGGAGATGCTAGGTATGTAAACAAGTCGAGTCGAGTCAATTCGTAAGCCAAAAATTATGGACCGAGTGCGGCTCCAATCAAAAAGCTGCTCAAGCTTTTTTTTTGCTCGAACAAAACTACAACTGAGTCCAAAAATCGAGGCCAGCTCGAGCCAAGCCTTGCTAAGCTGGCTCCCTTTTTTTAAAAATAATTTTGATTCTTGCTACCTCCAAGCAGCTGAAGCAGCCAGTTTTAGCTACTCGTGAAACGAGCCAACTCGAGCTCAACTCTGGCTTTTTACTGATCAAGCTGTGAGTCGATGAGCTGAATTGACATTCCGAGGGGATGCTCTAAGGATTAAAAGTAAACACATTCAGATAAAATACATCTCTTAGATTTTTTTTGGAATTAAATTCTATAGTAAATCTATGATTTTGTTTAATAAAATTTTTGTTTCCTTGACGCTTACTAAGAAAATGTTGTTCTTGGCACAAAAGCTCGAAAGTTTGTTTTACTAACAAGTCCCTTTCCTTTAGGTTGATAGCTGATTATGTCCACACGAAGATTTTGTGCAATCAATTTATTGCTTTTTTTTATGCTCAACGAAATGAATGGTTTATTTAAATAAATCAATTGTCTACCTTCAAGAAATCTATATTTTTTGTTAAGTAGTCTAGTGCTTTGCAAGTTCAATAAATTGAATTGAACGAATTATTAAAGAAAGATGTATGATAAAATTCACGAGTATATTAAAATAGACAAGTAGAGAAAGATTTAAGTGCCGTGGATCGTGGTGGGATGACCCAATAAATAAATAGCAACTTGACATCAGAGCTAAAAAAAAATTCAGATTTTAGGCAAACATTAAATAAATAAATTAATAAATAAAGATTAAGAAACTTGAAAGCTAGGTAGAGCATTAAAAAAATAATAGGGAGTCGCTATTTTTATCCATTATTTTTATATATCTATCAATTTTTAAAAATTTCTATATTATGTCCTTGTTTGGTAAAAATTAAAATCTAAAATTTATTTTAAGTCAAAATCAACAATTAATTTTAATCATATATTTAATTGGATTCATAATTTTTTAACCACATATTTCATCAATTTTTATCAAAATATACTAAAATTCTGATTTTAATCTTCACCAAATCGGAGCTATATTTTTTAGCACTCATTTGGCCCCCATTTTGTGGCAATAAAAATGTGTGGTTAAAAAAGAAGAAAAAATTTTCGATTTATGGATAATATTATTTTATGGAAGATTGTGTGGTTAAAAATAGGAGAAAGAAAAATGAAATGTAATGAAATGAAAATTAATGGAGGTCAAACGAGGGCTTAATCTTATGTAAATTTACTTAAATAGACAAGAATCCAAATTTATACACTACTTAAATTAAATAATGTCAAGACACAGGCCACTAACACGATCGTAGTACAAAAGAACTATTTAAATTTCAATCATGCTATAAGTACGAAATTTTTTTACAAAAAAATAAATAAATAAATAAAATAAAATAAAAATCTTACAAACAATACATAGTGCGACATCGTGGGAAGATAGAAAAAGCAGTCCAATTACATTTAATCACGTTAGCGTCAATACACATTCTGTTAAATTTTTCCTGTACTCGTCTCTTTATTGCATAAATTTTCCTCTCTGTGGTTGAAAATTCTCAAAATTATTCAAAAATCACATTTGTTTGATTGGAAAAGCCCCTTGAACATCGCCTTTGTTTGATAGCTGGCTGCTTATTCAAGGTCCCCTTATCAGGAGTACTTTAAAAGATTTCAAGAGTTGTCTGTGGCCCGTTTGACACGACTCTTCAAAAAAAAGAAAACACACACCTTATGAGACTAAGAAGTGACTCTTAGACCATTTTGGTTAATTTTATGAACGTGCTTCTTCCATTTATAAGAGTTTTTAGAAGAAATTAGTTCAATATAATTTCTTCTAAATTCACTTTTAGAATAGAAAATATTTTTAAAAATTAATTTTCAAACAAAATTAAAGTAACTTCCTCCGAAAGAATTTCTAGAGGAAGCAAAAGTAAAAACAAAATATATGTAACATAGGTTCGTCGTCCATCTACAGAGAGCACGCTGCTTGCTACTGGGGCGAACATGAGGTTCACGTGACCCCCCAACATTTTTGGTCTTTTAAAATTTATTTATTTATAAAGCATTGTTTGGTGTGGATTGAAAATATAAGTTTTAATTTAAATCAAAATTAACAACTAAGTTTAATAACATATTTCATGGAATTCACAAATTATTAGTTTCTATCAAAATCTATTAAAAATTTGATTTTAATCCCGTCAAGCAAGAGAAAGAAAAATCAAAATAAATAACCGATTGTGTAAATTTTCCAAGAAAGAACTTTGACTTGTGAAGGTGTGATGGCAGAAGAATTTGTAATCTTCCCAAACTACTCTCCAAATAGTAAAGGAAATGGGAAGGTGTAGGGTTAATAATAGAGAGGGTACTTTTATAAATAGTGAATGACTTGGGGTATTAAAATCCACCTCATTTTCAATGGCTTCTGTACTCTTATTAAATGCTCTAACATCTGAAAAAAATAATAGTGATTTTTTAAATTGCAAGTCTGTTGTTATAAAATGCAAATTCTCATTTTAATGGTCACCAAATTGGGGCTAAATAGAGAATGTAGTAGATAGATAACAATGACGTGAAAGTATATTGTTTGAAAATAAATTTAACAACGAAAATATTGAAATGTTATTTGGATGAATATAGTACTTTTAATTTTTAATTGGAATAAATATATAAAATTGATGGATGTTGATAGTGGGTCCAAAAATATTGCCACATGGTTAAAATGTGTAGAAAAACACTACTTGCCAGGCTTAATGTCAGGGCTAAATACGGGAAGGCCAAATGTGTAGCATTCTAAACCACTCCGTTATCCAAAAATTCTTGGCAAGTGGGCGACGACGAAAAGGACATCGCCTCACCGACACCTTAGAAATTCCCTTCTGTGTTGCGGGGGCGAGGGGAGGGGGGCGAAGGGGCTGCCTGCCTTAGCCCAGTCCGTTGCCAACTCAAAAATAATGGGTAAGTTGCCCGGATGTAAATATTTTTCTATGTTCATTTGATTGGTCTGGGAATGCTCGGACGTATTTGTATATCTATTTTGGATGATTTGCTCGAATATGTCCAGTGTACTTGTACATAATTTTGATCGACACATTACAATTTACCGATAAAAAATAATAATAATGGGTAAGCAAGTCATGTCTTCATGTCCTAATCTTTCGTTGTGGTAACAAATGACAAAGTAGTAATTTTTAATATGCTATAATTTATTTTTATATTCATTTTAATTCGAGAATTTGTTTGCCCAAGGGAGTAGGTGAGCATAACAATTGAAGGCGGCCATGACCAAAATAGAATATTTTTAGCAAAGTCGAACATGGACAACTAAGTATCTGTTTGATGAATATTATTTGGGGAAAACAATATTTTAAATAGTGATTTTGGAAAAATTAGTGTTTAAAAAGTACGATTTTTTTTTTTTGGGATTTAATTACAAAATATCTTATTGTGTAAGCACTTGGTTGAAAATGAGTATGTGGGAAAAAAGAATTTTTCAAATAATGGTTATCAAACAAGAACTGAATATTTAAGAATCTTGCCCTCGTTTGTTTCTCATTTTTGGAAGAATGGGAATGAAAAATATAGTCGTTACGAATCTCATACAAGAGATAGAAATTCAAATTTGGTGGCTTGATGTGATGGATAACAGTCATATTTTTTATTTTAATGAGGAAATAATAGGAACCAAACAGGGACTTAAAAATGTGTGAATAAAAAAATATTTAATCAAAAGTATTTTTCGACCAACGTGTTCAAAAACAATGATGATATTTTTAATCAGCGGCTGCACTGATCATCCTATGTGACATAATTTTAATAATTTGAAAAATAGTAATACTATTCTTAATGAGCGACTATCGTAGTCATTTTATGTGGCGTATATTTAATCAATTAATCATTCATAGTATGTATTATTGCTTAAAAATTAAGTGATTAGATATATATCACATTAATTTATTAAATATATGTTACATAGAATAATTATGATAATCAGTCACTATGAATAACATGACTCTTTAAAAATGAATAACTTTTAATAAAGATATCTAGAAAAACCTTTCCAAAAATTTCCTAATAGGCGAGCCATGGAGAAGGCTTTCATATTATGAAGGGAATTTTGCATGGTTTATCTTTAACCTTAAACAAGTGTAATAAATTTTTGCTCAACCTTTTTTAGCATGATACATCTTGAACATTTCAATTACAAGCAAAATTCAACATTTCGTCCATTTTGGAAAAATTTGTCCCCCTCTTTATATAAACAAAAATAAAACAAAATCATGAAACAACAAAAACTGAAAGGAGATTGTAGAGGGAGATCCATAACTTTTCAAAAAGTACAAATTGATCCCTCCTTTTACTTTAATAAGTGGATCTTCTCATTTGTTTAAATAAGTGGGACCCATTTTGACTCTTTCGAAAGTCATGTGACTTCCATCACAATTTCCCTTCATATTTTGTTGTTTTGTGACTTTGTTTTATTTTTATTTATTTAAAAATGAGGCGTTCAAAATGGATGCAAAAACGAGTTTTGCTCCCTAATTAGAGGTTGAGGATACATCATGCTAAAAAGAGGGTCATGGTTAGTATTATTACAACTGTGAAAGGTTGGAGATGAAACGTACAAAATTTTCCATTATGTAATTTTATGCTTAACCTTTATGGATATTATTTTTCTATTTAGACTTTGATGTATGTGAAATGTTATTTAATAATATACCGTTTAATATGATATTTGCAATTTGCAATTTAATAAAATTATATTAGTTGTACTCCAAAATATAATTGTACAATGTCGTGTTTCATTGTCTTAACTTTTTAGCCGTTAAAACTATTGCCAATTTAAGATATGTTCGATAGTGATTATGAAAATTAATTTGTTGATCGTTAGAGAGAATAGTGATTTTTACTTGTGAGTGAAGAAGTAAAAAATGACGGCTAAAAAAAACTATGGCAACAAAGTCATGTGAACGTGAAAAACCTTTTAAAGTTACAGTGTACCCGTCTGTAACAACTCAATTTTTAAGATTGAAATCGCTACCAAATTTATTTATATCAACAATGTAAGCATAAGAAATTAACGAGCACAATTTAATTAATAGTAGAAACTCATAACCAAATAATATATATCCTAAACGAATACCAAAAACCATGCATATCACATTTATTAGAAAAAAATAGAATGTTAATTCCACTAATAAAATTTTCTTTTCGACAAAAAACGTGAAATTGATATTGCATATCAACTATTTACTCTCATAACCGTGAAATTTTTTTTTTCCCTGTGGTGTAAAATATTTGTCTTCATAGGGATAGATATAGAGATAAGATAAAACATTGTATGCAATTAGACTTCTTACTGTACTTGGAATTTAAAGTACCGTACCCCACAATCAAAAATGGTTGGATAAGAATGAATCTGAAAATTTTCACAATCCACTAATATTACAATTTATCCTAACAAAATAAAAACAAAACAAATTTAAAATAGTACGCTGCCATCGTTCATAAATCTTTAAACTAATTTGATTAAATTACTATTTAGGATAATATATTTCAACCTCAATAACTTGGATTTAATTTATCTGAAATAACTATTTCTTGATTCTAAGGTATGTCATTTAATATGAACTACCCATCGAACCCAATATTAATATACTAAAACTCGCTCTACAAAATCTAATTATTTGATACAAAACTATTAGAAATTTAATATATATCACTTTGGTCTCTAACTTTCGAAAATATTAAAATATAGCATATAAAATAATAAATTATATTCAATGAAATTTTTCGGGACTTTACAATCCCCACTCCTTAAAAATAATTTCATCCTTGAAATTTTTCCTTAGCTAATTGAAGAGTTTCGGATACTTGATTTTAAGTTTATCTTCCTTCTCCAAAATTGATTCGTCAAATCCATGATTTCCACATTAGATTTTGACCAGTGAAACTTCTCTGTTTTCTGAGTTGATACGCTTTTCTATCCAAAATTGTCGTCGAGATTTTTTCATATGACAGGTCTTTTTATATCTCAAATGTTTGATGACTTACCACATGATTGGGATCGTGAACATATTTTTTTAAGTATCGAAACATGACATAGTATGCACTATCACCTATTCAGGTGGTAAGGCATGACGGTAAGCCACACTACCAATCTTTTCAAGAATTTTGAAAGGTCTAATGAACCGCGACCTCAACTTCCCTTTCTATCCAAATCTCAGTACATCTTTCATTGGTGCTACTTTCACAAGAACTTTATCACCTGCTTGAAATTCCAAATCCTTTCTTCTACCGTCAGCATAACTTTTCTGTCGGTCTTGCGCTGCATTTATCCTTGCTATAATTTTATCATTTGCTTCAACTATTCGTTCAATGATTTCAGGATCCAAGTTCTATTCTCTCCAATCTCGTCCCAATGGATAGGGGATCTGCACTTTCTACCATAAAGTGCCTACAGTGGCCTGAAAACTATTGTTGCAGGCAAACTTCACTAATGGCAAATGTGTCTCCTAATTACCGTCAAAATCTAAAACACATGCCCTCAACATATCTTTAAGCGTTTGAATGGTTCTTTTTGATTGTCCATCCGTTCGTGGATGATACATAGTACTAAACTTCAATTTCGTCCATATAGCTGCCTGGAAACTTTTCCAAAATTTAGATGTGAACCTCCGATACCTATCCAAAACAATGGTGATAGGAATTCCATGCAGTTTGACTATCTCTCTGATTTATAACTGTGCGAGCTGCTCCATATTGAAATTTACTTTGATTAGCAGAAAATGGTTGACTTTGTCAAACAATCAAACCACCACCCAAATAGCATTGTGATCTCTTGCTGATCTCGAAAAGCCTACCACAAATTCCATCGTTATGTTCCATTATGGAATATCCAATGATTTCAAGAGTCCTGTTGGCCTTTGATGTTATGTCTTAACCTGTTGATAGACAATACATCTCTCTACGAATAGACCAATTTCTCTTTTCATGTTTCTCCATCAAAATGTATCTCGAAGATCTCGATACATTTTTGTGCTGCGTGGATGTGCAACATACGAGGTGGAGTGAGTCTCTTCCAATATCTCGTTTCTTATTCTCTCATCCTTAGGTACACACAATCTTCCTTTAAAAGTCAGTGCTTTATCTGTAGATATTTCAATCCTGTATGTTTGTTTGTACCAACCTTAGCATTGATCTTCTACAGAAATGGATCCCTATTCTCGAAGAGTAGGTTGAATCATAAACGCTTTTTTTCTTGTTGTAGTATGGGTTGGCAGAGTGATGACTTCTAATCTTAGTTTCTCAAAATCCTTTATCAAGTGTTCCTGCACCATGGGTAAAACTGCTAACTGGGATCTGGTCTTCCTACTCAAGGTATCTATGACTACGTTAACCTTACTTAGATGGTAAATGATGGTACAATCATAATATTTCACTAATTCCAACCATCTTCTTTGTCTTATATTCAGGTCCTTCTGTGTGAAGAAATATTTGGGATTCTTGTGGTCTATATAGATTTCACACTCTCCACCATAGAAATAATGATGCCATATCTTTAAAGCATGAACTACCGCTACAAGCTCCAAGTCGTATGTTGGATAGTTCTGTTCATATTGCTTCAACTATCTCGAGGAATAAGTAACCACATTTCCATGTTTCATCAGAACACAACTCAAACCCTACTAGGAGGCGTCGCTATAAATTACAAACCAATCCGATCCTTCAGGTATTATCAATACAGAAGCTGAGACTAATCTTTGCTTGAGTTCCTAAAAATATTTTTCAAACTTTTTCGTCCAATGAAACTTTATACCCTTTCTAGTCAATTGAATCATCAGCCCCCCTATTTTTGAGAAACCCTCAATAAATATTTTATAATAGCCAGCTAATCCCTAGAAACTGTGAACTTCACCGACACTAGTCGGTCTAGGGCAATTTGTTATGTCTTTTACTTTAACTGGGTCTATCTTATTACCCTGAGCAGTAATCACGTGATCAAGAAAACCTACTCGATTGAGACAAAATTTAAGCTTTTCAATTTGGCATATAGTTTCTCTTTCCTCAAATTTTCGAATATTACTCGGAGTTGTTCTTCATGTTGTTTTTTATCTTTGGAGTACACAAGTATGTCGTCAATAAATACTATCATGAACTGGTCTAAATACTAATGAAACACTCGGTTCATTAGGTCCATAAACACAGTTGGAGCATTGGTCAAACCGAAAGGCATGACCATGAATTCACGATATCCATATCGAGTCCTGAAAATAGTTTTCGGTACGCCGCTTGCCTTGACCTTTAGCTGATTATACTCCAACCTCAAGTTGATCTTTGAAAACACCGTTGCACTCCTTAGCTAGTCAATAAATCTTCTATTCTTGACAGCGGGTATCTATTTGTAATAGTTAAATGATTTAATTCTCGATAGTTAATACACATTCTCATACTTCCATCCTTCTTTTTAACAAAAAGTACTGGAGCATCCCAAGAAGATACACTCGGTTGAATGAAACCCTTTCCAGTAACTTTTCCAACTGTAAATTCAATTATTGAAGTTCTTTTGGTACTACTCTGTACGGGCCTTAGAAACCATTGCTGTTTTGGGAACCAAGTCAATTGTAAACTCCATTTATCTATCCTATGGAAAACATGGTAGATCTTTTGGGAATACGTCTGCAAATCTAGCACAACGTTAATATTATTAAATTTGTCTCTGTATGTTTGGAACCGATGATATTAATTAAGAATCATTGGCATGACTCCTTCCCCAGCATCTCCTCCTATTGTAAAGCTGATACAATGCGAAGTAGTGACTTAAACTTTACTCCAATGAAACGGAACTCTTCATCTCCCGACCTATGAAATAATACTTCTTTCTCATAACATCAAATAGTTCCATGATTGTATCCTAGCTCGTCCATGACCTGAATAACATGGAAATCTTTCATCTCTAAAAGGTATAAGTCTGTCAATAGTACCTATCTGTCAATCTCTAACTTCGTACCCCTAGTCATCTAATTTGTGCAAAGAGTTCTTCTTGAAGGGAAGCTAACCTCTAATGCACTATTCATTTTCACACATGCAATGCTAGACTTAACGACGAAGGATGCAAAGATAAAAGAATTTGTGGCCCTAGAGTCAAAAAGTACATAAGCAGATATATCGTATCATAATAGAATACTTGTTTTCATAACTATAGTGTTAGACTTAGCGGCTTAGAATATAAAATTAAGAACACAAATAGGTACTTCAAATTATAAAAAAATACTTGCTATCACATTCGGATCCTACTCCACCTCATGTTGATTTAGTGCAAAAACTTGGACATTCTATTCCTTGATCTTGTTCTGATCATCATCCTTTTTTTGGAGGCTCTGTATAGTTGAGAGCAATGTGTCGAAAACACAAGTTCTTCCTAAATAAGCATTCACACCTATGGAGTTTATTATACTCAGGACAAGATGTAATACTCTCATTTGTCTCGTCGATATAGACTCATGTGCTTGGTGTTTCATTTTGCCAGTTGCATCTGTCGTTGCTCTGATCGTTCGCTTTCTTTTCCCACCAACTCTTTGCCTTGCTGGGTATACTGGTGAAATATAGTCACCTGATATGAAATAGCATAAGCTCTCTCCAACACTTCACGATATGAAGTAAAATGATGAGTCATAATGACCACATCGATCTCCAGCGTAGTCCATTTTCGAACCTCCTGATCTTCTTAATTTCTATATTAACCAAATGTAGAGCATACTTTGAGAGCTGCTCAAACTGCCTTTCGTAATCAGTATGCAATACGTCTCCTTGTCTGAGCTACATAAACTCTACTTCATCGAAGTCTCTCAAAGCCTGTGAAAAGTACTTCGCCATCTCTTCATCTTTAAACTACTCCCAAGTCAGGTTACGTTGCTATTTTTGGTCCTCGTGCGTGTGATAGGTTCCCATCAGTGACCGGCTGCTCCAACCAATATGAATTCTGCGTATAGTTCCTTTTGTGCATCCATATAAGTAATGTGTCGAAATATGCCCTCCAGACCTCTTATCCATTCCTTGACAGCCAGTGGGCCGGAATCATTGTCAAAAGTAGGAGGCTCTGTACCTTAAAACTGCTCAACTACTAAGACAGCTCTAAGGGCAAATGGAGGTGCACTCTGCTGTGGTGGTGCATTTTGTGATAGGGGTGCTTGATTCTGCCTGCTCAAATCTTGTACAGCTCCTATCAAATTCGTGTGGGTAGGTGGTGCAATTTCCTAAAATTTAACATTAAGTCATCCATCATATACTAGTACTAAGTCTAACATTTTATACATATATTATCGTAATACATATCATAAATTTAACAAGAAAAATAAACGTGCACGTCTTAAAAATTTTAAATTAGGCAATTTAAAAGATTTAAGTTGTGCAAAAAGGTTTAAATAAATTCATCTTCTTATTCTTTTACATACCTTAGAGTCATTGGAGAGGGTAAATTGGTGGTCGTTGAATTCTAAAAATCTTTTAAATTCTCACATATTTAAGAATTTAAATATATACATTACATCATATCTTTAAATTTATATAAAAATAAATTTCCTTTTTTTATGTAACATTTATAATTTATTACGTGTAACATTTATGATTATTACACGTAACATTCGACGTTAAATATCAATATATATTTCTCATTTATTGTCGTACTGGAATAATTATAAAAATCTGAATAATATATTACTTAAATAACCTTTTTTTCTTAAAAATCACCATTCAAGTGAAATTAAAGACCTAAATTTTAAATTTTAAGTCACTACCAAATTTATTTATTTTAACAATGTAAGCACATTAAATTAACGAGCACAATTTAATTAATAGTAGAAACTCATAACCAAATAAAATAAATCCCAAATAAATACTAAAAACCATGCATATCACATTTATTAGAAAAATAATAGAATGTTAATTCCACGAATGCAGCTTGACACAAATTAAAATTTAAAATCCAATAAATCATGTATTAAACTTCTAAATAAAAAAATCCTCATGAGGTAAAGTAAGATAATGCTGAAAAAAAAAAGTCTCATTAAACTGGATTATTCTATTGAATTTCATAAATCTTTGCATCACGATTGCACCTCATCACCATCAACTAAACGATCTGTTCTAATATGTAAGGAGTAGAGGAAAAGAATGAATATATAAGAATTCTCTGTAGGACACGATAATAATGGTGCAATTCCAAATAAAAATATTTAAATATTTGTGGCAAAATATCATACCGTCATCATATCTTTAGAAATCGGTAAGTGCTCCATAAACATCTTATCTTTGGTACCGAATGACCATAATATATTTATCATATTATATCTTTAAACTTCTATGAGCATAATAATTCAACAACATGAAAATAAACAATTTAAGTAGAATAAAACAACAGCATCTCATTATTCTACATTGTTAGGTCAAATAAGTTTTTGAAAGAAACTCAACAAATTCCACACTTCAAATTTTCTTTTCGACAAAAGACATGAAACTGCTACTGCATTTCAATTATTTACTCACCCTAATCGTGAAAAGTCTTTTTACTGTGGTGTAAAATATTTGTCTTCATGGCATAGATATATAGATAGGATAAAACATTGTATGCAATTATAATTCTTACTATATTTGGGGAGAGAATCATGTGGTGCGACCACCCAATGGAAGGAAGCCACCTCGTCAGGGTGGCCCACCATCACCCCGAAGTGGTGGGTCACCTCGACGAGGTGGTGCATCATTATAGGGCGGGCCACCACGTGGATGGTGCGCCCGCCCCACTAAAGTTTAAGCCATATTAGGGATTTAAAGTACCGTACCCCGCAATAAAAAATGGTTGGATAAGAATGAATTTGAAAATCTTCACAATCCACTAATATTACAATTTATCCTAGCAAAATAAAAACAAAACAAATTTAAAACAGTACGTTGCCATCATTCATAAATCTTTAAATTAACTTAAATAAATTACTATTTATGATAATCTCTTTCAATCTCGATAATTTGGGTTCCATTTATCTGAAATAACTATTTCTCGAGTCCAAGGTGCTTCATTGAATACGGATTGGCCATTGAACTCAATATTGATATACTAAAATTCGCTCTATCAAAATCTAATCATTTGACCCAAAACTATTAGAAATTTAATATATATCACCTTGGTTTCTAACTTTCTAAAATGTACTAGTCGATGCCACGTGCGTTATACGATTATTGTATTTAATATGTTTTTATTAGCGAGATGTAGAGATTTTAGTTTTTTTGTCATAATCCTAACATGTTTTTGAAGTTTGAATTAAATTTTTTGGCATGGATTTTCTCTCGCAATTAGTAAAAATTAGATTTAAAATTGTGTGAATATAAGTAAAAAATAATTTATAATTTTATGGGAGTCCCGACGGTCGTGCGAAGTCCGCATGCTCAATGTGATTAAGAGAACTAATATCACCAAAATTCAGTAAAAATGAGAATATTTATTTATATAAGTAAGGGATGAAAAGTGGAAATAACTTCCTAAAAAATGAAATGTACAGTCATCAACATTGAGAAAAAACACGCAACATATAATTATATTGTGTTGCTAGCTCATTTTCAATTAATTACTACCAAAAAGTTATAGCTAAAAACTTAACAGAAACCATTTGCAACTATTAACTAAAATAACAAAACCCCTTATACTTGGAGCAATCAATCGTTTTCACCAAACTTAGATGCTTAACCTAATCATTCATCGATTTCTTGCTAATTTCTTTAATCCTGCTTCAGGTGCCAAACCATAGCCTAAAAAATTAATCTATATTTCCTTTTTTGTTTTTTCCTCTCTATTTTCTGTTGATCTTATAGCCAAAAATTCAATATAAAAAGACCTATACAAACTGAAAATACACACATTCTTAATATGCATAAAGTATGAATAAACACATATCAAGAGTCCCAACAAAAAAAAAAATTGAAAATAAATAAAAAGGCATATTTTTTCCCTAGTTGACTCAAAAAAAATAAATTAAAATTCAAGACTTCTTTTCTGCAGCACATATCAAAAGTCTATTCACGGTATCATCGGAACAGTAATCAACAAATAAAACACATACACCCAAAATTAATGAAATGACGAAAACTCAAACATCTAACACATAAATTTATGGATTAAGATAAGATAAGCCCATACCTTCAAAATTATTCAGTGTTAAAACCCAAAAAGTCCCCGCACAGACATCAAGATTGCTACAAGAAGCCATACTTCACGATTTCTATCAAGATTGCTAATGCATGAGATACACAAGAGATATAAATGAATTAACAAGCTAATAAGCATTTTAATTTACATTAAACCAAGAATATACCACTCTATTCACACAAAAATCCAAAATTTTGAATCGAATAAACAAAATTATAATTATCAGATAAAATCGAGAATATACCTCTCTATTCACTCGAGAAAAATGGCATGCCAGGATTTATCTCTCTATTCACGAGAATTTTGCACGAAGAGATTAATCATAGAAAAAACGAGAGAAGAATTGAAAAAGAAGTGAGAGAAGAAAATGATGATGATGAAGAAGAAAGCTTATATCTGGGTTTGCGTGGGGAAATGGCTTCACCGTCCTTTGAGTAAAAAAAAATGGGTATAGCTGATATCTACAGTGAAATCACTATTTAGCTACAATAGAAATCTGAACACTACTACAACTACGGTGAATTTTATTCACTTTTCTATAAATAGTTAGAAAAATATAGGATATAAAATAATAAATTCTATTCTATGAAAATTTTTAGGACCTCACACAATCCCTATAGAAGGTGAAATCATTTAGCTCTTGTTTGAGTCCCATTTTCTTAAAAAAAATTTAGAACTCATTTTCAACTACATATTATTCAAAAAATAGTTTTACATGTAAATCGAAAAAAAAAATTCTCATTTTTTAACCACACATTCTCTTAAAAATCACTATTGCAAAATACATTTTCCCCTAAAATGAGGCTTAAACAAGGGCATAATATTTATTATTTGCTCCCTGACGTTATGATACCAAGAAGCTTCCTATAAACGAAGGAATCATCAAATTCAAAAAAATAAAAATAAAAGAGCTTATCTCATAAAATTTTTTATCACTGAACTCTGTAAAAGATTTTCGGTACTATAATGAGGTGAGTGAATTATCCAAATGGTCACTAAACTTTGTAAAAGATTTTCACGAGGTCACCAAACTTTAAAATTCATCCAATTCATCACTAGACTTTGCAAAATGTTTTCACGAGGTTATTGAACTTTAAAATTTATCTAATTCATTACTGAACTTTGCAAAAGGTTTCCACGAATTCACTGAACTTTAAAAATCACCTAATTCATTACTGAACTTTACAAAAAGTTTTTTCAGGGAAATTCCTCGTTGAAACTGACTCCATGACAAACTTTTGCAAAGTTCAGTGGCCCCGTGGAAATATTTTGCAAAGTTCAATGATGAATAGGGTGATTTTTAAAGTTCAATGATCTCATGAAAATCTTTTGCAAAGTTCGGTAATAAATTAGGTAAAATCATTTTGCTCTTGTTTGAGCCCCATTTTCTTAAAAAAAATTTAGAACTCATTTTCAACTACATATTATTCAAAAAATAGTTTTACATGTAAATCGAAAAAAAAAATTTCTCATTTTTAACCACACATTCTCTTAAAAATCACTATTACAAAATACATTTCCCCCTAAAATGAGGCTTAAACAAGGGCATAATATTTATTATTTGCTCCCTGACGTTATGATACCAAGAAGCTTCCTATAAACAAAGGATTCATCAAATTCAAAAAAATAAAAATAAAAGAGCTTATCTCATAAAATTTTTTATCACTGAACTTTGTAAAAGATTTTTGGTACTATAATGAGGCGAGTAAATTATCCAAATGGTCACTGAACTTTGTAAAAGATTTTCACGAGGTCACTAAACTTTAAAATTCATCCAATTCATCACTAAACTTTGCAAAATGTTTCCACGAGGTTATTGAACTTTAAAATTTATCTAATTCATTACTAAACTTTGCAAAAGGTTTCCACGAATTCACTGAACTTTAAAAATCACCTAATTCATTACTGAACTTTACAAAAAGTTTTTTCAGGGGAATTCCTCCTTGAAACCGACTCCATGACAAACTTTTGCAAAGTTCAGTGGCCCCGTGGAAATATTTTGCAAAGTTCAATGATGAATAGGGTGATTTTTAAAGTTCAATGATCTCGTGAAAATCTTTTGCAAAGTTTGGTAATAAATTGAGTAATTTTTAAAGTTCAGTGATCCTGTGGAAACTTTTTGTAAAATTCAATGACTATTTGGATAATTCACTCATAATGAGGCCCGATTCAAGGCTATTGCGGGCTTCAACCAATCTGTCAAGTTTGGTTCGACAGTATCCTAAAATTGACAATCCGAGTGGCTCATACACTCGCCAATATTAGGAAGGGTAGTTTTTGAATGGTTCAATTTGGGTATTTCAAGAATCATAACCACCTATTGAAAATTTCTTGTATTTGTAAATAGAACTATTCTATTCGATGTAATTTTTGAAATAGAACAGGAACCAGGGATTTTGATTCAAAAATCCCCTCAATTGGATGTCGGGTGATTCGATTAGGTATTTTAAAAATTGAAATCACTAATTAAACTTCATGTGAATAGAATCATACTTCCATGCAAAGGAACGAAAGGGAAGCCTTGGGAACTCTGTGAGTTTTTTTTCTTTTTTCGGTGAAGTTTTTTCTTTTATTTAGAAGCCAGTTGTCCTCCCTAGGCTCTACTCCTAGTTCCATGTAAGTTTTGCTGGTTCCAATTTCGGAGGTTCAATTCTAGTTAAAATGTCCATTCTTATTACATGTTGATCAGATCTAACCTTTTTTTTAATTAATTTTTTGTCATTTCTTGGAAATTTATAGCAATAAATTAAGAAATTATGGCCTGTTTGCTTGGCTAAGCTTTTAAGTTTTTGCAAATTGTGATCACAATATGCTCCTATTTGACAACAATTAAAATGAGTTTTAAAATAGTGATTTTATTTTTTTATTTTTATTTTTTTTGAAAATGTGTGGATAAAAAGTAGAAAAAATTTTAAGTTTACATACAAAATATTTTATTATGAGAATGTGAATAAAAATAAGTTTGAGAAAAAATGAGTCTTGTTTTCATGGTTGTCAAACAGAGGTTAAATTTATGGTTAAAAATATGTAAAAGTTGTGGATTCTATAGAGGTTGTGGATAAAAATAAAGTTTAACTAGCATAAAAAAAATTATATGATTTTGCCGAATATGCACTGAAAATGATGAATATTGTGTGAAAAATGTAGATGAAATAAGCCCCTATTTGACTCCTTTTCGTAAAACTCATTTTTTTTAAATTCATTTTTCACCACATATTTTCTGAGATATACAATTTGTAACAACTTTTTAAGTGTATATTTCATCAACTTTTATCAAAAGATACTAAAATCTTATTTTTATCCAAACAATGAGCTAAGTATTGATAGGAAAGTTTGATTCTTCTAATTTTCATTTTTAATATATGAAAAAAGTCAATTGGTCGAATTTCTTGAATTATACAATCACCTATATAAACACCTCCGATTATGGTGTTGATCTCCTTTATTGGGGGTAGAGAGCTGAAAGCATTTCTTGGTGTTTACTTCGGCTTAGCTTGTCTTGGTCTGCTTTCACACCTCGTCCCCTGGTTAGATAAGGCGGCCTTTTTCCTTCTATCATCCCTTGCAAGCCTCCTTGTTTACTTCGCGGCTTAATTATCCTTAATACCTCATAACATTCATCAGTATTATGATCCCTGGAGCGATAATTGTTCGCGAAATTATTTCTTTCGATTTTAAACTACCGCAAGTGTACGGTTCGTTAACAAGTAATAAAGTGGATTAAATGAGTCCAAATATCGTCCCACAGAGATTGATTAGTTCAATTTTACCTATCGTCGCCTTAATCGAAACAATAGAAATTCTTGATATTTTCGCTAACTAAATTATGATTTAATAACCTACTTATAAATATAAAGCCTAAATTAACTAAATTAAATGTGTGATATAACTAAATACAAGTTTTATAAAAAAATATGATAAAGAAATGCGTACTAGGATCCCAAATCCCCTTATATCAATCCTCTTTAATCCGAATTTTATAAAATTGACAACACGATTCAATTATGAAGACCAATATTCCTAATTTGTTTAACAATCTTTCTGGAGTAGAATTAAACCTATTTTCACATGCGATCCGACTATATTTCTATGACGGATGCGAACATATAAAAATGCATTAAAGATTTATAAATACTTAAAGATCACATAAAGCATAGCGGTATATTTCTATCCCCTATCGGACTTTACGACAATTAACATAATGTCTAACTCATTTTCCATCTCTCTAGGGTAAAACAAGCCACAAATCTCATACAACTATTGCGCACATAATTGTAGAGAAAATAAAATCCATGCCAATCATTCAATAATTAAAAACATGTTTTAACATCAAATAAATAAAATTCAAGATTAAGGGTTCATAATGTAAGGTTCATCGCAAATTCTAGCACATGAAAATCTAGCCTAACATAATGGGAAATAAAGAAAAGCAATAATTAAAACTAAGGAAGAATATCACCCAATTGATTCTTGAAATGAAATCTTGAATTTTGAAGTGGATTGTCTTGTTTTTACCTTGTTCTTCCTCTCCAAATCCTCCAAAATTGTGTATAATCCTCTCCAATTCTGTAAAAGTGGCGGCCCCTCATTCTGGTCGAGTTTTAGTTTATATAGAACCCTAAAAATCTCATTTCCATAAGAGTTTCGGTGAAATAAGGAAACTGCTTAATCGGCCCCGAATCTTGTTCTATGCGACCGCATAGTACATTTCTATGCTGTCGCATAGAGTAAAAAAAATTTGAGAAAAAGTTCTCGGGAGGCTTCTATGCGACCGCATAGTTATACCATTCTTTCCACTGAACAGCTTTTAGTATTTTGGTCATAACTTTCTCTCCTAATCTCCGATTGAAGTGATTCAAAGTTCATTGTGAAGAAAACTAAAAGATCTACACTTTTGATGAAAAGGCTTCCTCAAATTCTGATGTTTACTATATCAAAAATGAATTTCAAGTAGAGATTAAAAATCACGAGCATAGCTTTTTCGCCTGAAAGTTGATACTTGATAATACTTCGATCATATTTCACCTCTTGACTCCTTTCCTCATCCGATTAACCTCCAACACTCTTGAATCTTCATTCCATTTCCCGTCTCATCTATGGATTATTTGCAACTTGGTACTCGAACTATCACTTTGCTCCATTTTAGTCTTTTTTCGGCTCTTTTCTTCTGAATTTCACCATGTTTATCAGTGTTCCCTACAATTCACAAATATAACGAGATTAAGTCACAATTCAATCATTTTGCTCATTATTAAGTCATGTTTGTGACCTAAATAAGTGTGCAAAAACACACTTATCAATAATCTTGTAGAATTTCTCCTTTTGATCTTCCTAAGGAAAGGATTTTTCTGCCCTTAACCGATGCAGGGGCTATAGATATTGTATGCATCTTATCCTTAGATTCCACAAAATGCGAATTTTGCCGTTTTGATAATTTAAAGAATGTGTGGATGTTTTAATTTTGAGCATTTTCATTTGAACTTGCTCTACCTTCTTTCAATTGGCAATAGTGCACTCTGTCTAGATCTCACTCAAGATCAAGTTCACCAACTGGTAATAGGAGGTAGGAGTTCGATTGTGAACATTCGGCTGGCAAAACTAAGTTTCCATCGACAGACCATTCCATAAGGCATCTCTATCCTTTTTCGTCCAATAAAGTCTCGTAAACTATTAATTCAGTACTGAACCGTGCGACATAACTTTTAAGAGACTCCTCTTCTTTCTGTCGCATGTCATTCAATCACGTGGCTGAAGCTTATCCCATTCTGCTCCCATAGAACACTCTTAAGAATGCTTGCTTCAATTGCAGCTAGCTTTTGATTGATCCCATCGGAAATTTATTATACCATATCTTCGTCAACCCATCAAGCGTTGAGTGGAAAACTTCGGCACTTTAGTATAGTGTTTACCTTTTTTCAGCTTCATCTGTGTCATATGTAAGTGTTATGCCCTAGATCCAATCGATTTAGATTGTAAACACTTTTAATATGTTTAGTGCATTTAATTTTGACAAGATCTATTATTTATTTAAATTAATTTTGTGATAAATAATATTAAATAATAGAGTCCGAAAATCCAAGTTTAAGTGATTTGTTAATCACAAGGAGTTGTGATTATGAGATACAAATTATAAATGATTGGATCTTGAATAAATCATGGTCGTAAGTATTAACGAAATAACGATATCGTTAATACAGATAGACCATCACGTGTGACATTTCTTACTTGTGAAGTAAGTAGCTGATCTCACAAGTTAAAGTGTGGTGACACTTAAATTAATACGTGGATGTTTTGTTATAGAACAAAATATTGGAGACCCGCTAAGAGATTCCACATGGATAACTATCTGAGTGTCAGTGGTTAATCTCTAACGTTCGATAGTGGAATTGGTCCTACGACTTGAGGTCATCATAGTACCTTGTATGAGGACAGTCACGCTTTGACGGTATTGGATATTGCTTTGTCAAGGGCCACTAATACGACATCGTTCAGGTATGTCAAAAACCATATGAAGGTTATAAATGACCAATAGAGGATTCGTCACTCTTAAATAGTAAGAGATTGTGATCTGTATTTTGTTCAATTAAGTCAATAACGAAATCCTTGGCCAAGGTATACATATAAGTCGAAAACGAGTTTTCTACTCATATTGACTTAATAGTAGAATGAAAGATATGATCGATAATCGAGATTGACACACTTCCATATCTCGTAGTTGATTGGATCAAATTGACGAAGGGATTATAGTTTCATGGTAAACGAACAGTTTTGGTTTTATCATACCACGTGACATTTCTCGTCACATGTGTTGTCCTGATACATTACTAGATGTCAATTTAGGAAGGCGAGTGTGAATTTGTGATAAACTAAAATGTGTTTAATTTATCAGTTTTAATTAGATCAAAATAATATTTCACATCGTTAGACATTGTGGTCGGGAACCAGATGGATCACACACAAAGGAGAATTGGAAGATTATAAATTGCCAATTAATTAATTTAACAATCGTTGGATAAATTAATTAATTGGATTAATTAATTCACGGACCGAATTTAATTAAATGAATTAATTAAATATTGAATCGGACCGGATCGAGCCCGTTTGAGTTTATATAAATACATGGTTAGAGTTTAAGATCCATATTGTTTTCATAATTCTTGCTGGCACAAGAGGAAAAATTCTAGCAGTTGCAGTTTATTCTCTGTGTAGATTTCATTGGAGGTTGGACAATTGGACAGCAGTGGGAGGCAAATTCAAATTGCTGGAAAATGGATAATGCAAAGGAGTTTGCAAAATTAAGAAAAATGTATAATTCTCATCACAGTTTTTTATCTAGATACAAAGATAAATCCTGGTGGGAATTGAAACTGTTTTATTTTCGATGTGCATGTTTAAGTAAATTTCCAACATCATATACTTAGATAGTTTATACATAAGATCTTCTTTCCTATGTACTTTTTTATTATATGACAAACAAAATTGTCTGGGATTGACACCTCTTTGATTTTCCTGAAAAACGGTATACATTCATCATCTATATCATATGGTCTAGCCATTTGTTCTTCATACTTCTTCATTGGAAGATTGTTATATGAAGTGTTGCCATAGCTTTTAGCTCTTCAATCTGTCTGACGGTAACATTGAGTTGATTTCCTAGCGCTGAAGCATAATTCATCCATCATTGCGGATTTATCCTCATATAACTCTTTCATCTTCTTTTTTTATCATATTATCGTCAGTTCTCGAAACATACAGTCCGTTGCTCTTCTCGTGGAAGGAGCTACATGTAAGTATTATGCTCTAAGTCCAATCAACTTTGGACATAAATTCTTTTGATATATATAATTAATGCAATTTAATGACAGATCTATTATTTAGTTAATAGACAATTAAATAAATAATAGAGTTCGAAGATTCAAACCTCCGAAATTTGTTAATTACAAGAAGTTGTGATTGTGAGATACAAATTATATCTGATTGAATCTTAAATTATCCATGATTATAAGTAATAACGAGATACGGATATCGTCACGTGTGGCATTTCTTACTTGTGAAGTAAGTAGCTGATCTCACAAACTAAAGTGATGAACACATGGATGTTTTGTTATAGAACAAAACATTGGAGACTCGCCGAGAGATTCCACATGGATAACTATTTAAGTGTCAGTGGTTAATCTCTAATGTTCGTAGTGGAATTGGTCCTTTGACTTGAAGTCGTCATGGTACCTTATATGAGGACAGTTATACTTTGACGATGTTGGATGTTGCTCTAAAAAGGATCGCTAATATAACATCGTTCGGGTACGTCAAGAATCGTATGAAGGTTGTGATTGATCAATAAAGGATTCGTCACTCTTAGATAGTAGCAGATTATGATCTGAGTTTCATTCAATTAAGTCGATGATGAAATCCTTGGCCAAGGTATACTCATAAGTCGAAAAGGAGTTTTCGACTTATATTGACTTAGTAGTGGAGTGAAAGATATGATCGATGATCGAAATTGACACAATTTCATATCTCGTAATTGATCGGATCATATTGACGAAGGGATTATAGTTTCATGGTAAACGAACGAATTTGGTTTTGTCATACCACGTGACATTTCTCGTCACATGTATTGCTCTGACACATTGTTAGATGTCAATCAGGGACGGCGAGTGTGAATTGACGATAAATTAAAAGGGTGTTTTAATTTATCAATTTTGATTAGATCAAAATAATATTTCACGTCGTTAGGTATCGTGGTCGGGAACCTAATGGGTCGCACACAAAAGAGAATTAGAAAATTGCAAATTGTCAATTGATTAATTTAACAATCGTTGGATAAATTAATTAATTGAATTTGTTATTTATATTCCCGAATTAATTAATTGGATTAATTAAATATTGGACCGGATCGGGTCGAGACCGTTTGGGTTTATATAAATACATGGCTAGGGTTTGAGATCCATATGATATTCATTATTCTTGCTGGCACAAGAGAAAAAAACCCTAGTAGCTGCAATCTTGTTCTCTGTGTGGATTATCGTTGGAGGCTGGACAATTGGACAGCTGTGGATGACGAATCAAGATTGCTGGAACGAAAAGAATAGCAAAGAAGTTTGCAGATCTGGAAAATGTACAATCTTATCACAATTTCTATCTAAACACAAAGGCGATTATTGGTGGGAATCGAAAATTATTTTAAATTCCGCTGTGCATGTTTAAGTAGATTCCCAACACTATAAGCATATTTTTCTCCGTTTTCTTTTGGAATCACCTTGCCAACTTCCTGTCGGATTATCAACTTTTGCGCTCAAAGACACATTCTCTGTGGTTAACACCTTCAAGCTTTCAGCTAGTTCTTGGATTGTTTTGGCAATAGATGCCTTTTTCCTCAAGCGACGATGCTGAGCAAGAAAAATGTTGGTCGACAATTTTGCCAGTGTCTTCTACTGTTATTTTGGATTAGTATCACTATCCAAAGGCTCATCACTACTGTATCCTTTGATTTTAACCTCTAGTGATAATTTTTCTTCCGAATTTTCTATAACAAGATTCACTTTTATCAGATGTTAAAGATTTTTTGACTATAAAACAATTTTGTGGTTTACTTTGTTCAAATTCTTCAATAGACAGTGTCAATTTGTTGATCAAGTTTTCTCATGGACAATGCCAATTTGTTGAAGATAGAAATCTGATCAACAAATCATACTCACCTAGCTATAAATAGAGTTGAATGCCTTATTAATTTGTACAGCAATTTTCTCGCAAAGCTTTGGACAAGGAAAGAGAAGAATAAGGGTTACTTATTAAAAAAAAAAAAAAAAAAAAAATGAATCAAGAAAAGGAAGCCTGTAAGTCTATAACATGTATATGCTCTACTTTTCTATGTGATGGCATGATATGGTTTTTACCAGGAAAATTATGCATGAGAAAGTAATAAGCGAAATGAAAAACAAAACTCAATACAAGAAATGTATGAAGATGCGAACTCAACAATGAAAATAATACATGTCTAAAGGTATAAATCATTTTCGTCAATGATCTTCACAATAATATTTATTATTGTGTGGTGGGTGCATATAGTATATAACTTGGGAGAACATACTTCCACATTCAGTTTTACCGGAATCATGGAAATGGAGCCTTTGTACATTGTACATCCATTGCATGCAGTGACCTAAATTCGTTAGAGATTTTATATTCACATAATTTCATAAGTTGAGCACGACTATTTTAACTCACCATATGATGAAACGTTTAGAGGTTTGGCAAGGAGACAAGGCAACCTCATTTCGAGCTCGACTATTTTAACTTTTCATACGATGTCATGTTTTTGGAATTTCAAAAGGAGACAAAGGAACTCATGTTAATGGTGATTATTTTCTTCTTTTTCCCATTTTGTCTTATTTTAATATTTATTTATCTTAAAATTGGATTTCATGCCAATGTGTTGCCAATTCATTCTTCAAACTTGACACATGTTCATGCCCAATAAAAAATAGCAAAACGATTCCATAGTAGAGATAAGAACTCAACAGCTCTTTGATTCATAATATGAAAAATTAAGTTTTAACTAAACATATGCACGTGAAAAATCGGATAGTTATTGAATTTTTTTGGAAATTAAATATTATTTCAAAAAAACTACTAACACTTTGATTCATTTTACTAGGAGAATCAATTATGATCATCTAGTTATAAAGAAAGACAATGAATTCGACGAAGAATACCATCATAATTCGACGAAGAATACCATCATAATCGAATGCAAGATATAGTAATCCGGTGCTTGAACTAACAGTTGCAACTAGATTTAGTCAAGAGGACAATATAGATAGTTAGTTGGTTACAATTTTTAATATTGTTAGATATTTTTGGTCTCTTGTTATTACTCTTTCAATTTACTATTTCAAATATTATAAATCCAAGAGCAAACATAAAAAATTTCAACTTTACAAGTGTCACATTAGAATAATTTGTATTGCATTAGTTCCTTGAATCGATATATATTTATTTAGCTTTTGGCACTTGATGATCACGAAACTTGATTAGCCAAACTATTCCATTTCCATGGCTCTACATAGAATTTTTTTAAACTGTAAAAACAATTTGTTTAAAAGAAAGTACTAAAATTTATTTCAAATAGTTAAAATGAAAAACTGGAATCATGCATGACAACTCCATCATCCCCAAGCATAGATTAACACTTGCAACTGGATCTAGCTTAGGACAGTTGCCTTGCTATCAAAACATGAATCAAATAATTTCCCGCAAAATAGATTTCTCTAAACATATAGCAAAATGTGACCTGTTTTAGCTACTTTGAAGATTACATTTTTTTTTTAAATATTGTGAGAGACATGTTTGCTCCCTTGTTATTTCTAATTTACAATTTCGTAGATAATAAAACTATTATGCAAACTTGAAAATTTTCAATGTTACTATTGTCAAATTAGAATAATCTCTTTACTAATTGCATTAGAGGATGTTTAGTTAGTTTTGGGCACTTATTGGTCATTATAACTTGATTAGCCAAATTACTCTGCTTCTTCTATGTCCTTGTTTGAGCTCCATTTTTTCAAGAATGCATTTTTACAAAACGTATTTTTAACCACACATTCTTCTATTAAATAATTATACACGTATTTCAAAAAAATATTTTTACTTTTTAACTATACATTCTCCAGAATATCACTATTTCATAGTGCATTTTATCCAAAAAATGGAAATCAAACAGGGGTACAATGTTTAATATGATGTTTACATTTTGTAATTTAACAAAAATATATTAGTTGTACACCAAAATATAGCTGTACAATGTTGTCTTCCATTAAGTTTTTAGCCGTTGAACTATTGCCAATTCAGTTGGCAAAAGCTGATTATTGTGAATGATTGACTATTCAATATTGTAGTCTGTATTCCTTATTTCTTTACACTCAAAGGCTAATCTACATATAATCAAAGGTGCCCCATAATCAAATGTGTCACTATTTATTTTTTAAATTAATCCTATAGAAGAATATGTCATTACTGGGTTGGCATTTTTCGTACGTCCTATGCCCCGCTCAAGAAAGTATGGATAGGCCGCTCATTTGTCCGGTTTTAATTTTTTTTAAATTTTTCTATGACAGAGAGATATTAACAACAAATAATAAAGATCATATGATTGAAGAGGAGCTGGGGCACCGGGGTAGGTTGGGTGGTTAATGAAAATACAAAATAGAGTGGGGACACTTTATCCACCCCTCCGAATCCTATCCACAAATGATTTCCGCCCCGTTTGGCGATCCGCTGACTTCAGATAAATCGATTTTTTTCATTCACGTCTACACCACGTGAGAAAAATTATGGCAACAAAGTCAGGTGAACATGAAACACTTTTTAAAGTTACAATGTATGGTCCCTGTAAAAGGTGAACTCATGTAATATTTTTATTTGCTCCTAGATGTTATGAATCCAAGAAGCTCCTAAATACGAAGGATCCCTCAAAATCAAACTAGAGAGTAGAAAAAGCTTTTCCCATAAAAGTTTCGATATCCATATTGTTATTCACGATGCTATAACGAGGACCAATTCAATTCTATTGCCGGCTTGAACCAATCCGTCGAATATGGTTCGACAATAATCCAAATTTGAGGATCGGAGCGGCTCATATAGTCGCCAATTTGTAGGTAGTGGGTTGTCGGATGATTCAATTTGAATATTTTAAGAATTATAACCCCATTAAATGTTTGGTATGTGTAAATAGAACTATCCTGTTCTATGTAATTTTTGGAATCGAATCGGAACTGTTGATTTTGATTCAAATACACGGCCCTATTGAATGTTGGGTGATTCGATCTTGGTATTTCAAAAATCGAAACTACTCATTAAACTTCATGTTACGCTTTGTAACCTAAAGCTCCTAGTGGAATTCGCGTGGAACCACGTGATAGCCAACAAAGACCCAATTGATAAACCGAAAAAAAAAAAAAGTTAATGGCCTAAACACTATCTTATTGTTTCGAAACTCTTTTTTGTCGAAGCACTATCTCATTGTTCTGAAGCTTTTTTTTGCCGAAGCACTCTTTCAAGCTGAAGCACCTGTTGTCTTTTAAGGGATCTGCAGAATATCTCTATGAATGATTATTATAACGTTTGTGTTAATGAATGTCAGATTTGTCAGCTTAGGGTGTAGGGCGGCTAAGCCATTGTCAATGTATTAAATCTATGGTAGAGATTGATGTGAGACTTTGGTTAATGAAATAAGGCCACGTGGTCTTGATCCAATGGCTACCACGTCGGCCAAAACTCTATAAATAGAAAGTTTTGTAACGTTTTAAGGGATGACATATTTATATGTTAAAAACTGCATTAAACTTCTCCTCTCAAATATTCAGATGCTTGATTTTGATCAAGTTACCCATAATCATTGGTTCATATAAAGTCATCTTTGATGACATTTAGGCACTCGAACATTTTTGTCCCATGTCGTGAAGCATCTCCCAAGTATATAAATACTGTCTATCTCCGACCGAATCTCTAGTCAAAACGTGCGAAAATTTGCTTGTGTGGACGTGAGTGGACCAGACATCTATTGTACAAGTGACTATTACGAAATACGTGGTCAACAGATTAATGTTGTCTCTGGGAATCCACACACTAAACCATGAAAATCCTATGGAAAAAAGATCGTCTTTGATGTACACTTCCACTTTTAATTTTCTCTTTGATTTCAAAATGGAGGATTTATTTATTTATTTTTATATAAAATTTTGGATCCTTTCAATTAATACAATTTTAGTAATAGATTATAATTTTGTTTATTTTTACCGTTAAACTAGTTCTACTAAATAAAAGATTGTATGGTATATTGAAATTACACTTTTGTATTTTTATATTCGTTTTGAATTCTTTTATGGCATAAAATGCCTTAGTACCAATTAATCCTTTTTCAACATTTCGGCCATTCCCTGCTTCATTAATTTCTGGAGAATGAGAGGACGCTGTCTGAATAATTCTGTCTATGACTTGCTTACAACTTCCATGTTCTTCCTAATTTCTATTGCCTAATGGATACAAGTTTCATATTTGAGACCCGATGGAAAAGATTAATGATAGGTCTTCCAACTCATGTCCCAAAAATAGCTTTCCACCTATTTTAATAACCACGTTGGCATTCATTGCTTCCACTAAAATAAATGAATAATTAAATAAAAAGTAATGATAAGTTCAATATTTTTAGTCTCGAATGATTTATTTTCAATAATTTATTTCCATATCACATCAATTAATAAGTCCAATTTGTTATAGATGATTATCATCCTTCTTTTATTTTTTTAATATTTTCGAATATTAACAGAATTTCTCAGAAAATTCAGTTGTTCCTCCCCCATGGAGCATGTGCATTATCCTTACCCACCAGGTGAACAATGTTAGATATAGTTATGCTATGGAATTACATACTGCAGTTTTTTTTTATCTTAGAAACAAAATTTAGATATTTATGTGAGTAGTAAAATTATGCTATTTTGCATTGCACATGAGGTGCACAAAGTTTGTGTCAAATTATTTTCTATTTAAATGTGTGCATATTTCAACCGTTCAATCACGCCCCAGTTCTACCTCTGGATCCCCTGCCCCTATGCACCAAGGATCTTAGGGCGTGAGGAATGATTCTGATAGCGGCAAATGGCTCACACCTGCGCATCGATGCCTGGGATAGTTCGTTCAGTCCTTAGCAATTGATCCAAAAAGTGCCTTAGAAGCACACCGGAAACATTGTTGCTTTTGCACATCAAATATTCCTTTTATCACCTCCATTGTATATAACGTTAGGTGCTTTCTGTGTATAATGTAATTTTTCTGTAGGTTGATGAATATAGAATGAGATTTTCTCTTCAATCATTTCTATTAATTTCCTAATTCATAGTGTTTTACATTTCATCATTTTCCCAAAATTTACATGGTATTATAGCTTTAATGGCGGCTCTTGAGAATACATCTTCACCTCCTATTGAGACTCCTCTCGAGAATACATCTTCTCCCCTTCAATCAAAGACCATCCAACATACCAATTTTGCAGACCCACTTAATCCTTTTTGCCTTGAGACATTAGATAACCCAAGAGCAAATCTTGTTTCTGATCTGTTGACTACAAACAATTATGAAACCTGGTCACGCTCGATGGAGCGTTACAAGCTTGGCTTCATCAATGGAACAATTTCCAAACCTCTTAATTCGACAGATGATTTGTTTGAAGCTTGGGCAAGGTGCAATGACATGGTAATTTCTTGGATTCATAATGCTATCAGTCCAGAACTTCGGTCTAGTATTGCCTTCATGGATGATGCCTCTGAGATTTGGAATGAATTGGTTGAATGCTTCTCTCTGCGGAATGCTACATGTATTTACCAACTCAAAAGAGCACTAGAGGGAGATTCTGTTAGTGTTTATTATGATAAACTAAAAGGTATTTGCGATGAACTTGCTGTTTATGATCCAATTCCAGATTGTCATTGTGGAAAACTTAAGGTACTGGTTGATAGATATCATAGAGACTGCACTTTTCAATTTTTGATGGGCCTAAATGATGTATATGAGCATACCCGAGACCAAATCATGCTTATTGAGCCACTTTTTCCATGTCAATAAAGTCTTCTCATATGTTCAGTAGCAGGAAAGGCAACGACAAATTACCTCCACTACTGCTGGTTCTGACTTTATTGCTCTTTACACCAAAAACACCAATTCCAATTTTAAACCTCAAAACCCACAAAATACTGGTTGCAATAAGGAGAGGCCATACTGCAATTTTTGTAAGATCACTGGTCTTCATTTTGAAAGGTGTTTTAAAGCTGGTAATGCAGAGGCACCAATTTGCAGCCATTGCCATATGACAGACACATGGTAGACAGATGTTATCAGTTATATGGCTACCCAGTGAATCATATAACGCACAACAAGTCCAAGAGAATTGAAAAATTTGCTAATCATGTTTCTGTTTAGAGCATGGACATTAATGGGGAGGATACAATGACCTCATGTCTTTGCTCAAACACAAGGGCTCTCCTACAACTTTACACGTGGCTAACTAGATTCAATCTCCACTTCCTACTATTTCTTCTAACTCTTAATCCACTCCTATGTTTGGTATTCATCATTGTTTAGCTATTCCTAATTTTCATTCTTCAATTGCACACTCCCTCCTTTGGATAATAGATACTGGGGCTACAGATCATATGATCTGTAATCCTTCTCACTCTTCCCACCAAGGTATTATATTCTGTTAAATTACCTATTGGTAACATTTCTTTAGTTACCCATATAGGTGATGTTCAAGTCATTGACTCCATCACCTTACGAGATGTTTTATGCCTACCCTTCTTTAATTTTAATTTGCTTTCAGCCAAGAAACTTGCTGACCAACTTCACTGCTGTTTGATATTTTTCTCTTATTGTTGTTTTATTCAGGACCTTACATCCTGGACAACGATTGGGAAGTCTAGGATGGAGCATGGTTTGTACTACCTACAGTTTAATAAGATCTCCCCTAAAGCTCTCCAACATGCCGTCTCTCGACTTTCTTGCAATTTAATTTTTTTTCAGCCTTTGTAATCAACAAACTCACTGAGCATGAGTTATGGCACTATCACTTAGGCCATAATTTAGATGCTAGGCTTAGGCTTATAAAAGACTCGTTTGTAACTGCATCTTTAAACTTGAAGTCACAAATTTCTCTTCCTTACTCCTCTGTTATTTAGCTAAGCAACTCTTTTTCCTTAAGTGAGCACAAATCAAATAATTTGTTTGAATTAATTCATTGTGATTTATGGAGACCCTATTCTATCATTGCACATGATGGTTCTTCATATTTCTTATCCATCATTGATGACTTGTCACGTAGTACGTGGATATACATGCTCAAACACAAATCAGATACTAAGAAATGCCTTGTGTCTTTTACCAACCTAGTTGAAAATCAGTTTGGAACAAGAATAAAAACACTTCGGAGTGACAATGGAATAGAATTTCTCCTTAGTGATTTGTATTCCCAAAGGGGAATTATTCATCAAGAAACTTGTGTTGAAACCCCACAACAATATGGAGTCGCTGAAAGGAAAAATTAGCATTTGTTTAATATAGAACGAGCCTTATTGTTCCAATATGGTGTTACTGTCAAATTTTGGTCAGAATGTATCCTCACGCTACTTACATCATAAATCGCACTCCTACTCCATTGTTGCACAAGAAGAGCCCTTTTGAAATTTTGCTTGGCGACAAGCCTCAATACAACCATATGAAAGTGTTTGGTTGTTTAGCTTTTGCTTCTACTCTCTCACAAGATCGCAAGAATTTCGATCCTAGGAGAGACCTTCCATTTTTATTGGTTATCCTTTCGACATCAAAGGTTACAAGTTACTTGATTTACAATCTCACACCATCTTTATCTCTCGCGATGTCATTTTTCATGAACCGGTGTTTCTTCTTAAGTCTTTTACACCTATTCCTTCACATCAATCTTTCCCTAATCAACATGTTATCACAAATCCTATACCAGACAATTCTTCATTTTCTTTTCCTCCACCTACTTCTATTACCTCCACTCAATCTCTCATAATTCACTCAACTGATTCCCCGGTACCTCACTCAATTGATTCCCCCGCTTCTCACTCCAGTCCTACATCTTCTCCCAAAACAGAATCTTCACCTATTAGGTTTGTTGAACCATCTCTTCACATATCATGTAGAACTAGAAATGCTCCTCAATATTTACAATACTTTCATTGCAAGCAAGCTGTTACTACAGAACCTGTATGAACCACTTTCACCACTTCTTTTCTTTCACTTTCAAGGGTCAAGGGACAAACTTCAAGTACTATCTTTCCACATAGATTGTCACCTAGTTATACAACCTTTACTTTATCTATTTCTACTCATGTTGAACTCGTTAGCTACAGTGAAGCTGTCTCGGAGTCCCCATTGGGTTAAAGCTATGGATAATGAGTTGATGGCTCTTGAAATCAATAACACTTGGAAACTCATTGATTTACTGCTTGGCAATGAGGCAGTAGGTTGTAGGTGGGTCTACAAAATCAAATATTATGCTGATGGTAGTATCGAGAGATACAAAGCGACGCTGGTAGCTAAGGGATTTACACAACAAAAAGGAATATATTATCATGAAACCTTTTTCCCTATAGCTAAGTTGGTTACTGTTAGATCTCTTTTGGCCATTGCAGCCATTAAGGGGTGGCACTTGTATCAATTTGATGTTAAGAATGCCTTTCTCCATAGCAATTTAGCTGAGGATGTATATATGAAGAGACCACTAGGCTACACTAAAGGGGAACAAAAACAAGTTTGCAGGTTGAATAGAAGTCTTTATGGCTTGAAATAAGCCTCGAGGCAATGGTATGCAAAATTTTCCATTCTATTGATTCAGTTTGGTTTTGTTCAATCAAAGGCAGATTGCAGCTTCTTCACTCAACTTAAAGACTTTACATTCACTGTTCTCTTAGCTTATATAGATGACATTATCGTGGCAAGTACTTCTATGGACTCTATTCATGCTTTACAAGCCTTTCTAAGTGACCAGTTTCAAATTAAAACACTTGGTGCTCTTAAATATTTTCTTGGCATAGAAGTGGCTTAATCAGGCCAAGGATACATATTTGTCAAAGAAAATATGCTCTTGACATCCGAGCTGACTCGGGTGCCCTTGGTGTTAAGCCTTTGAAGCTTCCAATGGATCCTAATTTGAATCTGAGCAAAACTACAGTGGAGCCTCTTACAGATCCTTCTATGTATTGCAGGTTGGTAGGGCGTCTGCTCTATCTTACTATCACCAGACCAGACTTGAGTTATGCAGTCCAAAACTTGAGTCAATTCATGGATACACCAAGACTTCCACATCTTCAAGCTACGAACAACATTTTGCGCTATTTGAAGAATGCTCCTCACCAAGGGATTTTATTTCACTCTTCATCTTCACTGACTTTACAAGCCTTCTGTGATTCTATTTAGGCCTCATGTCCTGACTCTAGGAGATCAGTGACAGGTTATTGTATCCTCCTGAAATTGTCCTTAATCTCATGGCGCTCAAAGAAAAAGACCATTGTATCTCGATCATCTGCAGAAGCCGAGTACAGAGCCATGGCTAGCACTTGTTTTAAGATCACTTGGCTGAAATATCTTCTTCTTGATCTCCGAATTCCTCATATTCAACCAGTTGTATTACATTGCGACAACCAAGCTGCTTTACATATTGCAGCCAACCCAGTGTTTCATGAACGCACAAAACACATTGAATTGGACTATCATCTTGTATGAGATAAAATTGAAGAAGGTTCTATCATCACTAACCATGTTAAAACACAATTTCAACTTGCAGACATGCTTACCAAAGCTTTACCTTCTTCTCTTCTCTTTGCTCATATGTCCAAGATGGGAATAGTTAACATCTATTCTCCATATTGCAGAGGGCTCTTGCAAAATAAGAAATCCATCAAGTCCAACGGATACACAGCATCAGTAACAAATCTATCATGTGGCCCATTTTCATCAGCAGCTGTCCATCTAAGTCCAGATATGCAAAAGGAAATTTCTAATACACAAGACTAGCTATCTACTATAATTATAACATAATAATGTGATGTGTAGTTTTTTCTTTTGCTGCATGTATAGAGTTGGTTAGGTTGGAATATTGCTTTTGTCACCTCCATGTGTATATAATGTTAGGTGCTCTCTATGTATAATGTAATTTTTTTGTAAGTTAATGAATATAGAATGAGATTTTCTCTTCAATCATTTCTGTTCACTTCCTAATTCATCGTGTTTTACATTTCATCATTTCCCAAAATTTACAAAATGCACACTAGGTTAAAATCATGAATGATTTTACGTTTTCATATTTTAAGCCCCAGTTCAAATATTTTAATTTATCATATCATGATATTTTTTTGAACTTGACAGAGAGGCAGGAATTTGATGCTAATGTCTATATGTAACCTTTCCAAATTTTAATTACAACAAACACAAGGGATCCAGAAAATGCATCAAGTCTAAATGTTGTCTTCTTCCGTAAAAGGCGTCACTTCTGAAATAACATAAACAAATACAGGTTTATATCAAGCAGACAGAATTTCATGCTGGCTTAGTGTTATTTTATGCTCTGTTATTCAATTCATATTTATAATTTATATTCCTGGAAGTTCGCCTGGTGCATGCTCCATTGCTTTGTTCTGTCCAATAACTCCAATTTGGTAGACACCACATTGCAAGTGAGGTTGGTAGTGTCGGTATAACTCCTTTATTCCTTTGTTGGTCTTTAACCAGATTAAGGGCAAGTCTCTAAGGTGGCCTCATGTTCAAGTCCTCTTCCACGTGAAGTATCTTCTAATCAAACTCTTCTGGAGCTCCGTCAGACGGAGACATAGCTAAAGCATCATAACGTCCATAGATCAGCATAATTCTTTCATGGTAGTTTTTTTCCTGTCCAAACAAATCACATCTGGTAGTTTGTATATCATATGCATCTATGTCATGCCCATAATACTCGAACATTATTGCAAACACAGTGCCAGCTTCCCACTTCTCTGGGTTAAGAATCAATGTACGTTAATTATATGGCTGTAAAATTGTTATAGTTTCTTGCTTATTTGTTTTCTAAGTGCATTTTAATTTTCTATTCCTTCCACCTTTATATATTCACAGGACAGATTTCGTGAAGAAATGACTGCATACATGGCAAAATACTGCTTATGATGATAAACTCAATTCACTTTACTCGACTCACGCAAAATCATCTCCAACCCAGGTATGCTGCTTATTGTAGAAATACTCTTTGTTCACATACTCTGAAATTATTTAACAAAAGAAAATAAATTGCTATTGAACCATTAAATTTTTTAATAATGTTATATCATTTACCTCTGATTTGTGGACCGGTGTTAATAAAAAATGATTATATTGCTGCTACGACTCATTACCTTGATCAACTATGACTTCTACATAAAATGACTATTGCATTCAGATTTGTACAATATCCTCATAATGCAGCTAATATATACATAGTTTTAAAAGATATTATACAAGAATATGGTATGGAAGAAATGGTTTGAAATTTTACTTTTAATAATATTTGTGTGAACAAACTTGTTATCAATAAATTTATTAAGGACCTTAACCCTGCATTTGGAAATTTGTGTTTTCACCAACTTTATATATCAATTTGATTGTAAAAGATGGATTGGAACATATAAATTTGCCTTTAGATAAAATTATACAAGCAATAAATTTTATTACTATGTCACCAAACATAAAGTAAACATTTAACAATTTATGTATAGAGTATGACTTACAAGAAAAATTATTTGTCATTGATGTCACATATAAATGGAACTCTTCATATCTTATGTTACATTCGTGTGAAAATTATGATAAAGTTATTTTATTATATTATAATAACAGGCATACATATGGATCCGAATATAATTTCAAAGATTAGGAATAGTCTATTACATTATATGTGAAGAAATTTAGGGATAGCAATCAGATTCGTCGACTCGGGCCGAGTCCCATCTTGGAATTCTAGGCTAAGCCTGACTAGCTCTTCGGCTCGCGCTCACGAGCCTAATTTTAAAAAAAAATTAAGATGCCTACTACCTTTCGACTACCTAAAAAAAGGCAACCGAGTGCTGCTTTTATTTTTTTAAAAATAAAATAAATAATAAAAAATAATCGAGCCTGCTCGGCTTGGTCCGGTAAAGCTCGAGCCCAAGCCGAATTTTGAGCCAAGTCCAAGCCTTGAATTTTGACACAGCTCGTTGACACCACTAGAAGAAATTTTTAAAATTTTTTTCGATGCCACCAAGGAATATGACAGTGTTTATTATCTTACATCTTCACTTGTTTTACAATCTGTTTTCTACATTTCATAAACCTTTCATATTTGTTGATATATGCCAATTTTTGTTGATATAGTCTACTCAATGGAGTTAAAATTTCGTAAATATTAGAAAGAATTCCCTCTTTATTCCTTTTAACTTCGGTGATGGACCGTTGACATAATTTCACTGATAGAAAAGCTATTATAAAGAGGATTTCAAATTTCTAGAATTTGAAATTATCACATGTACATATAGAATATACATTATGTGAAATGTATAATTATCACGTTGAAAAAGAATGTCAGGATAGTTCTACTTCCCAAAATTTTTTTTAAAGAAATATTTCAACCAATTCAGATATTTTATGGAATTATTTGGATATCAATACAAGTGTTTCCTCATTTAGTTTTAGTTCATCAATATCTAAAGTGATAGATGTTAGTGGTATAAATCTTGAAATTTCCCTTGTGTGGACATTCATAGTGTGTTACAACCAAAAGAATTACAGGAATTTAGTCTTCAATTATGGTGGAAGTGTAATGAAATGCAATATTCAATTATATTAAAAATTGCACGTGATCTATTAACACCTCCGATATTTACGGTGAAATTTAATCTTCAATTATGATGGAGGTTAGAATTCTCTTAAAGTAATAATAATAATAAATAAATAACTCGCGAGTAGGTTCGGCTCGGTTCGGTAAGGCCGAACCTAGATTTCTCGTCCAAGCAAAAGTTCGGCACGGCTCAAGCTAGCAAAAAAGCTCAG
The DNA here is from genome assembly GCF_002742605.1 of Olea europaea var. sylvestris. Lineage (NCBI taxonomy): Eukaryota > Viridiplantae > Streptophyta > Magnoliopsida > Lamiales > Oleaceae > Olea > Olea europaea. The sequence goes on along the minus strand of NC_036248.1, from coordinate 29,700,571 downwards.
AACATTTTACTTGAATGGAGCCTAAACCTCGAGTTTTGGCTTACGAGATGGCTCGACTCGATTCTTTAACAAGCCTAGTGATGGCTAACAGCACATAAGCAATGGGCCAATGGCAAGCTTCGATGTTGTCATCCCTTTCAGTTAGGTATGTTTTTTTAACTTGTTTTGATTACATTGTTGCAATTATTCTCTAAATTTTACCAACGAACTGCATTTGTTTGATATTCAATCATAGTGTGTTCTCCGAATAAAAATCTTGAAGTCAGAGTTATAAAGAAAGAACAATTACTGAAAGCTTGACAGAGTTAGGGTTGAATGTCTCAGTAATTTGTACGACTTCTTTGCTAAAATGCACGTGCACTCTTACATATAGATTGATAGAAGACTCAAAAATTGTTTAGATCTTTTTTTCTGTCCATAAGGCCGTAAGAATTTCCTAAGAAAACCCTAAACCAGAAATTATACAAAAAACTTAAAATTTCCTAGTACAAGATGCAACATTAACAAAACGGAAAAACTGAAGGCTTCTTTAATTTAGTTAATTAACTAATTACAAAATCCTAGTGGTCAATAGTTATAAAAAGTAACAAGTAGTTACGGATGGTGAGTTTGACCATTTGGTCCGGGTTAGAGATAGAGATAGGGTTGAAGGTCTTATTAGTTATAAGTAAGAATTCATTGCTGAAGTATAGCACGCATGCCCGCCACTCGCCTGTCTCCCGCCCATCTACTCCTAGGCACATCTACATATTTTATTAATGGTAGATGAAGGAACCTTTCGATGTTTAACCTATCTGAAAGGATACCATCATATTCAGAGTTAAATGTTTCAATGGCACTAAATGTTGCATCATGTTACGACATACTCTCCAAACTTCATAAAGCATCTCATTAGCTACTAAACTTTGCTTCGTTTCACTCTATCAATCAATGAATGAAATCAGTTAGTAGAGCTACTGATGTGGATGATGGAAAAATGACGTGGCCAGTTAAAGCACTCCAAATGTTAAGTACCAAGTCATGGCCATGACAGAAATTACATCTTTCAAACGCAACTATAACAACTAAAGGAAACACGATTTTGCCAATTAAATCCCCAAACCATAAGGTCGTGAAATCCATTTTCTTCGCATTCAATTCCTCTCGCGTGATCAAGGTAACAAGAAAAGGGTAGGGAAAGCATACGTTGTTACATTTTCAACATCTTGTCTTTTTGAGGGATCATCTACAGCAAAATCCACAGGAGTCAAAGAAGCAGCAGCAGCATTTGGAGCTTTGGCAGTGGAGACAGCACCAGATGTAATTTTGTTTACTGTAGATGTAATTTTGTTTTCCCATAGTGAGTACGCATGTTCCGCCATTTGTCCTGCTTATATGAACCAAACGGAGACCAATAAACCCCGGGAACAACAGCAATAAAGAACCTTAAACAGGCAGAGAAATTGATTTAAGAATTGATTTGGGAAAACTGAATATGGGTTACTTAAAGAACAAAATGAATCAAGAAAAAGAAGCCCATAACAAGGGTTCTACTTTTCTGGGCACTTGATATGGTTTTACCATGCAAATTAGGCAAGGGAAATTGACGAGCTCAAAGTTTAACAAAACTCAATACAAGAAATGTCTGAAGATGTGAACTCAACATTGAAAAAAAAAAAAAAAAAAAAAAAAAAAAAAAAAAAAAAAAAAGGAACAAAAAATTTACGAGTCTGAAGATAAAACATATACATCGGACTGATCAGAGATCTTCACAATATATTTATTATTCTCTTTGAGCACGTGTTTATATACACATCTTGGGAGAACACACTTTTGCAATCAGTTTTATGGGAATAACGTGCTTGCCTTAGAAAAATCTTGTACATTGCACAACAATAGCACAGAGTGTCGTAAATTCGTTAGGGATTTTATAATCACATAATTTCATAAGCAAAGCACGACTATTTTAACTCTTTATACGATGAGACGTTTTGAAATATGTTAGGGAAACAAGGGAACCTCATTTTGAGCTCGAGTATTTTAACTCTTCACAAATGAATGTGTTCTGGAATTTGACAAGGAGTCGAAGGAAGTCAAGCTAATGGTAAGTATTTGTTTCTTATTCCCAATTTGTTTTATTTTAATATTCATATTTAAAGATGATTTCGTGGCAATGTGTAGTCCAATTCGTTCTCCAAACTTGGCACATTTCTTGCCCATCCAAAAAATGGCACAACAATTCCATAGTAGAGATCACAACTCAACAGCCCTTTGATTCATAAAATAAAAAGTCATGTATTCACGACTAAAATTTGACCTATTTTTGCTATATTGATGATTACAATTTCTTAATATTGTAAGAGACGTGTTTGCTCTCTTCTTCTTATTTTAAATTTGCAATTTGATATATAATAAAACCATTGTGCAAACTTAAAAATTTCAATGTTACCAGTGTCACATTAGAATAATCTATTCACTAATTGCATTAGTAAGATGTTCTTTGGATCGATGTTTTGTATTAAGAGTCATACCATATTGAGAAATATTGTTTTCCTTATCACTCAACTGTAATTATTCTAATGATTTCCATTCCTAAATTAGCCTACGTTATTTCACGTTTACTATAAAATGCTTGTATACATTCATTCAAGAATAATGAAAATTTCCTTCATTCATGTGAAAACCTAACATGGTATCAGACCAACTAGGTTAGAAAATTCATACCCCTACGGCTGCACCATGGATGATTCAACCACTACTCATATTACATATGTCACTAAGTCCCTTATAGATGCTTCATCCCCTTACTTTCTACATTCATTTGACCAACCCAACCAAGTACTTGTTGATGCAATCCTTAACGGGGACAATTACCCCGCTTAGAGAAGATGAGTAACTCGTGCCTTGAATGCCAAAAATAAATTGGGTTTCGTTCTAGGCACCATTAAACGTCCAACCACAAATACAGTCGCTGCACAGCTCTAGGATCGATGCTGCGACATGATAATGTCATGGCTCCTTCATTCCATTGATAGATCTCTCGCCGCAAGCCTCATCTATTGTGCAAAACCTAACGACCTATGGATTGAACTGGAAACACGTTTTCAGCAGAGTAACCGAACCAAAAAATTTCGATTGAAGCGTGAACTAGCCAACCTCAATCAAGAGCAACAATCTATCACAATCTATTATGGAAGACTAAAGAAACTTTGGGATGAATTGGCTTCACTCTAGCCCACAACCCCATGTACTTGCGGCGCAGCCAAAGCATTATTTGAACTCCATGATTCGGACCGAGTATACCAATTTCTCATGGGATTGAATGACAGTTACCAACAACTCCTGTCTCAAATCTTAGCCATGGACCCTCTTCCCTCAATTGGACGTTGCTACGCCATTCTCCACCAAGAAACCCAACGCCTCGTCCAATTACATGTCTCCTGATCGGAATTTTCAGCCTTACTTACCTGTTCATCAACATCACAGAAATCGTCGTCTTGGCCAAAGTGTGTTGGGCCGGCTGGAACATCTCTCTGTGAGGCATGTGGGAGACCGGGACATCCTCGTTCAAGGTGTTTCGAGATAATAGGGTACCCTGAATGGCGGCCATCGAAGGGAAAACGAAATGGGCAGAGACCTCCATCACCGGTGGTGTAGCAGATTTCGGCCAGTTTAGAGTCCTCCACCGACACGCCCTCAACTAGTAGCACCACACCTGGCCTCTCCCACGAGCAATTTACCCAGTTAATGGAACTTCTAAAATCCCCAAATCACTCATTCACAGGTTTTTTCTCTGCTTCTTCTCTTGATTCCAAATATTGGGTCATTGATAGTGGTGCAACACACCACATCACTACCTCAACTTTAAATAATTCCAATAATGCCACTTGCCCTCATTCTATGTATCTCCCCACAAGTTCTCATGTTACAGTGTCTAATTCGGGTGATATTAATTTCTCACCTTCTCTCAGACTTTCAAATGTTTTATCTGTTCCAGATTTTCAATTTAATTTGCTATCTGTCAGCCAACTAACGAAGTCTCTCAATTGCGTTGTCTCTTTTCCCCACTTTTTGTCCTTTTCAGGACCTAAATACGAAGATGCTGATTGGAGTGGATGTAGAGCGTAATGGGCTGTACTACTTCCAAAATAATCCAGCAACTACTCTTCAATCATCTAGTCAGATTTCCTTTGATATATGGCATCAACATTTAGGTCACCCTTCCCCCCATAATGTTTCCCAATTTATTTCTCGTCCTCAAATTAATAATTATTGTGACGCTTGTAATCATGGGAAACATGTCCGATTACCTTTTCAATTAATTACAAATAAAAGTTTGATGGCTTTTGACCGTATTTTTTGTGATATTTGGGGCGGCTATCACATCGCTTCTCTATTAGGTGCACATTATTTTTTAACAATTGTGGACGAATACACTCGAGTTACATGGTTGTACCTAATGCATTCAAAATTTGAAACTTTAACATGTCTTCGCACATTCTTTGCTATGATTTGCACTCAATTTAATTCCAACATACGACAAATCCGCACTGATAATGGTCAAGAATTCCTTGCTACTGCAACTCAGGATTTTTTCTCTAAACGAGGTACCTTCCATGAATGCACTTGCGTGGAAACACCTAAACAGAATGGTGTTGCTGAGCGTAAACACTGTCATATTCTAAATGTTGCTCGGTGCTTATGCTTTTAAGCCCACCTTCCCATCACTTTTTGGGGTGAATTTGTACTCACTGCTACATATCTCATCAATCGTAGCCCATCCACATAATTACATTTTCCCTTTCGAGCGTCTTTATCAACATGCACATCGATATGACCATTTACTATCTTTGGTTACCTTTGCTATACTCACACCATATCTGCCCATCGTGATAAGTTTCAACCTCATGCTCGCGCCTGTGTCTTCTTAGGATACCCTCCAACTCATAGTGCATATCGGGTTTATGATTTTGAAAGTAAGAAGACTGTAATCTCTCGGGATGTTACCTTTTATCGAGCATGTGTTTCCCTTTAAACTCATACCCAGCCTTCCCCATCACCCGTTGTCTTACTGCTTCCTATACCTAATCATCATGTTCCCTCATCATCATCATCACCCCATGTTGATCCTATCCTTGCCCCTGCTCCTACTCGTCCCCGACGTAATATACAACGTCCTGCTCATCTTGTCGATTATATATATCCGACCCTCCCATCACCGTCCCCTGTTGTGCACACCACTGCTCCAGCCACGTCTTCAGGTATTGCTCACCCCCTCTCAAAATTTGTTTCCTATCATAAATTTTCACCTACTCATTTTGCATTTTTATCTGCCTTATCTCAATCACCTGACCCTACTCGATATTCTCAAGCTACACAGTACTCTTATTGGCGTGATGCTATGCAAGCTGAGGTTCGAGCTCCTGAATCAAAAAACACTTGGCGTCTCACATCCCTTCCCCCTGGTAAGATGATAAGTGTGTTTTTGCACACTTATTTAGGTCACAAACATGACTTAATTACGAGCAAAATGACTGAATTGTGACCTAATTTCGTTACATTTGTGAATTGTAGGGAACACCGATGAACATGGTGAAATACATGAGAAAAGACGCGAAAAAGGGACTAAAATGACACAAAGTGAAAGTTCAAGGACCAAGGTGCAATTACCCAAAAGTTGACCCGATGAACAAATCAAGGAATTGGTTGAACCAAATGCCAATTGATGATGCTTTGGGATGATGGAATGGAAAGAGTGAAGAAAAGAGGCCTAGAAGTGAAAGATTCAAATAAATGGACTAAATTGAAGTTTTTGAAAGTTGAAGTCTACCATGCGGTCGCATGGTAGAACTCTCGTGCGGCCACACGAATGGATGCAAGGAATTTAATTGGAAATATGGAATAACCATGCGGTCGAATGGCAGTTTGTCCGCCACGAAATTTTCTTTCCTTATACGATTAAAACTTCTTTGGTAACCTAATATTCACAGGATATAAATATCAAAAATAGTCCAGAGACGACCAGAACGCATTGGGAGGCAGTAAAACACATCTTGAAGAAGATTTGGAGCACAAGAATGAAGATTAGCTATTGGAATTTCAAGATTTCTTCAAGTTTTTCTAATCCGATGATGCTTATTACTTAAAACATGATGTATTTTGCTATTTTAATCATGTTAGGCTAGATTTTTATTATGCTAGGAGATCGATGAACCATGTAATTTGAATTTTAATATCCTAGTTTTGCAATTTGATGTTAAGATACATTTTTATTGTTTTGAATGATTTATATACAATTAATGTTTCCGCAATTAAGAGCTCGTAATTGTATGAATTTAAGTGATTTATTCTTGCATTCGAGAGAATTGGAATAGATTTGACATATTATAAATCATCGTAGGGTCAGATAGTGGATAGAAATATACCGCTATGCCCTACGTGAATCTTTAAATGTTCATAAAATCGCATGCATTTTTACATATGCTCGTCATAGAAATATAGGCCGGTGGTGTGTAGAAATAGGTTTGATACCTCGAGAGAGAGAGTATTTGATAGACTTAGGAACATTGATTCGTCACAATTGAAGTGTATTGTCATATTGTGAAACTAGGGTTTAAAGTGATATTTGCATGGGAAATCGTGATCCTAGTGTGTTTAAATTCCATTTATTCTAGAGTGTTAAAATATTGTTTTGAGTTTTAATTTCAATTTACTCATTAAATTTGCGTTATTAGGGTTTCTTTTTGAAATTAGAGTTTTAATTAGGTCCACATCCATTTTGACAATCTAATTTCGATTAAGGCTACGTTAGATAAAATTTGAACTAATCAATCTCTGTGGGACCATATTCGGACTCATTGAATCTACTTTATTACTTGTTAACAAATCGTACACTTGCAGTGGTTTAAAATCAAAAGAAAATATTTCGTGAACAAGTTTTTGGCGCCGTTGTCGGGGATTGAGTTTAGTTTAATTTTATTTCTCGAGGTACTAATTTGAACTTCAATTTTTATTTTGCTAGTATAATTTTGTTTTTATTTTTATTTTAGGTTATTATCCTTTATTTGTGTTTTAGTTATTTAAATTGTTTGAATCTCAGTGCTCGTACTGGTTTTAATCCTCAGATTTGCATGTCACGATTGCCTGGAGAAGGATTGATTCCAGCTGATCCTGAAATTGAGCGCACCTTTCATTGACGACAAAGAGATCACCGCGAAGCACAAGTACAAATGGCCAACGAATTAAACAATACTATTGTTCAAGCTAATGAAGGAGAGGCAATGGACAAAGGAAATGAAATTCTGGGGAACTTCTTGACTCCTCTAGTTATTCAAAGCCAATCCAGCATTGTAAATCCACCATTTGGACAGCCTAATTTTCAATTGAAGACCAATGTGATACAGCTGCTTCAAAATGGACACCAATTCTATGGCAAAGCTGAGGAGAATCCACACACACGTATTTCGATTTCTAGATATGTGTCAACATTTTAGATAACAAGGGATTTCGAATGACACTATTAGGTTAAGGCTTTTTCCACGTACATTACGAGACAAAACACTTGAATGGTTGGATTCACTCCTAGTTGCAAGTATCACTAATGGAATGAGCTGGCACACAAATTCTGCACAAAGTTTTTCTCCCCAGCTAAGATAGCGAAGTTGAGACATGACATATCAGTATTCAATCAAGGAGAAACTGAATCATTTGATGAAGCCTGGAACAGATTCAAAAACATGCTCCAGAAGTGCCCTCAGCATGGGTTCGATAAAAAGACCCAAATCTGATTCTTCTACACAGGATTACTTCCTTACCATAAGAGCATGGTGGATTCAACATTAGATGGCTCAATATCCACACAAACAGTTGATGGGGCATTGGAATTATTTGAGCGAATGGCTACCACATCAGCCATGTGGTCTTCTGAGAGGGCGATCCTAAAGAAAACTCCAGGTGTTTACGAGGTGGACGCTTATTCAGCAATATCTGCAAAAGTCAACTCTCTGTATCACAAGGTAGAAAGCATTTCACAAGTATCACAAGCTAAGAAGAGCAATTGTGAGAAATGTGGAGCCGAGCACAAAACATCAAATTGCCCAATACTTATGCAAGGAATTGAGCAAGCAGACTGTGCACAGTGGGGACAATGCCTGCAACACAATCAATATAGAGAGACTTTCAATCCCAGCTGGAAGAAGCATCCTAACTTCTCGTGGAGCAACCAGAATCAGAATAAGCCATAGGGGCAATTTCAACAACAAGAGAAGAGGCCTCAATTGGAAGATGTGATAGGAAAAATCATGGAGAAAGCCGATGCTACACTTCAAAATCAAAATGCAGCCATCAAAAATTTGGAAACTCAGATGGGCCAGCTAGCCATCGTATTGACTGGCAGAACACCAGGTAACTTGTTAAGTAATACAGAAATCAATCCCAAAGGGCAAGCTAAAGCTTTTACAACTTGAAGTGGAGTGCAATTACCAGAAATCCATGTCAAGAGACCAAGTGTGACTATAGAGACATCCTCCTCTGCTGGAAATGAAATTGCTGTGAAGGAATCAACTCCAAATGAAAATTCAAAAAAATCAAAGGATAAAGCCAAGGTCACAGTCAACGCATACGAGCCTCCGATTCCCTTTCCATAACGCTTGAAGAAGCAAAAAGTGGAGCAACAATATAAAAAATTCCTAGAAGTCTTCAAGAAGCTCCAAATCAACATTCCACTAGCCAATGCACTGTTTCAGATGCCTAGTTACGCGAAATTTTTGAAGGATATCATATCAAATAAACGCTAGATAGAGGACCATGAGACAGTTATGCTTACGGAGGAATGTAGCCCCAGGATCCAGAATAAGCTCCCACCAAAACTAAAAGATCCAGGGAGTTTTACTGTTCCTTGCAAAATCGGTGAAGTATATTTCGATAAAGCGTTATGTGACCTCGATGCAAGTATTAATTTAATGCCTCTATCTGTTTTCAGGAAACTTGGCTTGGGAGAAGCTAAAGCAACCACTGTGACACTTCAGTTGGCAGACAGATCACTGACACACCCCCAGAGGGATAATTGAAGACGTGCTCATCAAGGTCGAAAAGTTCATATTCCCAGTAGATTTTTTTTATCCTGGACATGGAAGAAGACAAGGATGTTCCATTGATACTTGGCAGACCATTCCTAGTCACAGGAAGAGTGTTAATTGATGTTCAAAGGGGGCAGTTGATTTTAAGATTGGGAGAGTAGCAAATATTATTCAATATATTCAAGGCAATGAAACTACCAGCAGAATCAGACAGCTGTTACCAAGTTGACATTATTGACAAGGCAGTACAGGAAACATTCCTACTACACGGTCCATCTGATACATATGAGGCATGCATTGTACAATCCCAATCAGTTCGCTCAAGTTTTCTTGAAGTTGAAACATGTGCACGATTTTTGGAGACCAACCTGCCATACACCCGAAAACGGCACTTCGAGGAACTGAGGAAAGGAAATACGAAGCCACTGCCTTCTATCCAGCAGTCGCCAGTTTTAGAACTCAAGCAATTACCGCCACATCTCAGATATGCATACTTGGGAGAATTAGATACACTTCCAATAATCATTTCAAACATAGTCAGTGAGGTGGAGGAAGAAAAACTGCTCAGGGTACTCAGAGAGAACAAGACGGTGATTAGGTGGACAATAGGTGACATTAAAGGATTCAGCCCTTCTCTGTGTATGCATAAAATTCTAATGGAGAAAAATTGCAAGCCAAGTATAGAGGGTCAGAGAAAATTAAATCTGAACATGAAGGAAGTGGTCAGGGCAGAGATACTGAAATTACTGGATTCAGGAATTATCTACCCAATTTCAGATAGTGCATGGATTAGCCCAGTTCAAATGGTACCGAAAAAAGGGGGAATCACAGTGGTGAAAAATGAGAAGAATGAATTAATTCCCACTAGAACAGTTATGGGATGAAGAGTTTGCATCGACTATCGCAAACTCAATGCAGCCACACGAAAGGATCATTTTCCCCTCCCATTCATTGATCAGATGTTAGAGAGATTGGCTGGACATTCACAATACTATTTTCTGGATGGATACTCGGGCTATAATCAGAAACCTATCGCACCAGAAGATCAGGAGAAGACCACTTTCACCTGTCCCTATGGTACTTTTGCCTATCGTAGGATGCCTTTTGGTCTTTGCAACGCTCCAGCCACATTTCAGAGATATATGATGGCAATATTCTCTGATATAATTGAAAGGTTTATTGAAGTTTTCATGGACAACTTCTCAGTGCTTGGATCTTCATTCGATGAATGTCTAGAGTACCTGAATTTGGTCTTACAGAGATGCAAGGAGACTAACCTGGTTTTAAATTGGGAGAAATGCCACTTTATGGTGCAAGAATGCATTGTATTCAGGCATCGAATCTCGGCAAAAGGAATTGAGGTGGACAAGGCAAAAATTCAAGTTATTGAGAAGTTACCACCGCCTATATCAATTAAAGGAGTTCGTAATTTCTTGGGGCATGTGGGATTCTACAAGAGATTTATAAAAGATTTCTCGGAGGTCACTAAACTGTTGTACAATCTGCTGATGAAAAACGTAACCTTTGAGTTTAATGAGGAATACCTCACAGCATTCAACACTTTAAAGGAGAAGCTTACGACAGCACCAGTAATTGTAGCACCAGACTGGGAACTCCCTTTTGAATTGATGTGTGATGCAAGAGATCACGTCGTGGGTGCAGAGTTAGGACAGCGGAGGAACAAGATTTTTCATGTGATCTACTATGCAAGTAGGACTCTAAATGTAGCGCAAATCAATTATGCCACCACTAAAAAGGAGCTATTGGCTGTGGTATATGCATTCGACAAATTCAGGTCATACCTTGTTGGGTCTAAAGTCATCGTCTACACTGATCATGCTGCATTGAAATATCTGCTCACAAAGAAGGATATAAAGCCGAGATTAATTCGTTGGGTGCTATTACTGCAAGAATTTGATATTGAGATACGAGACAAGAAGGGCAGTGAGAATGTAGTAGTAAATCACTTATCCCGATTAATGCTTGGGGAAACGAAAGATTTAGTGGATATAAATGAGATCTTCCCAGATGAGCAGATGTTAAGAATGGATGAAGCACCCTGGTACGCAGATATCGTCAATTACTTGGCTAGTTCCATCCCACCACCGGATTACTCAAGTCATCAGAGGAAAAAGTTCTTCGCCGAATTGAAGTATTATTTCTGGGAGAATCCAATCCGCTATAGGCGAGGTGCTGATCAGATAGTAAGAAGATGCATACTTGAGGAAGAAGTACATGAGAATCTCGAGCAATGCCACTCATCTACAGATGCAGGACACTTTGGGGCTTCAAAAATAGCTGCAAAGATCCTACAATTAGGGTTCTACTGGCCTACATTGTTTAGAGATGCTTTTGAGTTTGTCAAAAGGTGTGACCGATGTCAATGCAACGGGAACATCTCGAGGAGGAATGAAATGCCATTGAATAATATTTTGGAGGTAGAGCTATTCGATGTTTGGGGAATTGACTTCATGGGACCCTTTTCCCCGTAATTCTAAAATCAGTACATCTTGATAGCAGTGGATTATGTATCAAAATGGGTGGAAGCAGTTGCACTACCAACAAATGATTTAAAGGCAGTAATTAGGTTCTTGAAGAAATATATTTTCACCCGATATGATACACCACGTGCTATAATCAGTGACGGGGGCAAACACTTCTGTAATCGCCAGTTTGAGCAGCTGTTGAATAAATATGGTGTTAAACACCGTGTCGCTACTCCATATCACCCACAAACCAGGGGGCAAGTTGAAGTATCTAATCGGCAGTTGAAGAGAATACTCAAAGTCACAGTAAATTCATCTAGAAAGGACTGGTCTAAAAAACTGGACGATGCATTTTGAGCTTACAGGACATCATTTAAGATACCAATAGGCATGTCTCCATACCACCTAATTTTTGGGAAAGCATGCCATCTGCCACTAGAAATGAAGCACCGGGCATATAGGGCTATGAAACAGTTAAATATGGACTAAGTGCCGCTGGTGGAAAGTGTCTACTGCAACTGAATGAGTTGGACGAATTTAGAATGGAAGCTTATGAAAATTCAAAACTCTACAAGGAACGAACCAAGAAGTGGCATGACATGCACATTCAAAGACGACTATTCGAAGTGGGGCGGCAAGTACTACTGTATAACTCGAGACTCAAGTTGTTCCTAGGAAAACTACGGTTACGGTGGTCGGGTCCATACACTGTCACAAAAGTCTTACCATACAGAGTTATACAAGTCAGCTATGAGACTAAAGGTACATTCACTGTTAATGGGCAAAGGCTAAAGCACTACTAGGGCGGTGACTTCTCCAACCAAAAGTCCACTGTTCAACTCGGGATACCAAAGTAAAGTAGCTACAGAAAAGTCGAGTTATCGATTATAATCTAGCGCTGGGTGAGAGGCAACCCACTGTATCATTTTTAAGTTAATTTGCTTTTGCATCATAGTAGGAATTTTTCAATTTCATTTTTTAAAAATTTTTAAAGTTAGGTCATCGATCATTTATACATATTAGAAGAGTCCAAGCAATATCCACACGAGTCTCTAAGCATCACACACACTTTCGAGTTAATTGGAGTTGTTTTTGGGTGATTGGGTGTGATGTTCACGCATTTCTAGACAAATGTTTATTCTAAAAAATATATATTTTTCAAATGTCAATGTGTGATTCTGAAATTTAATCAAACTTGTGTTTAAAAAAAAAATTGTAATGCTGTCGCATGGTGCGACCGCACACATAGGTACCGAATTTCAAGTGGCTAATGCCACTTTGAACCATGCGGCCGTAGGCGCTAAAACCATGTGGTCGCATAGCAGAGTCGGGTGTGATTTTAAAATCACACCCGATTCTTTTCTTTACCATAATTTTTCTCTCTTCCTGTTCTTCTTCCCTAATTCTCTCACGCACCCTTTGAAAAAAATTTGACCCACCAAATCTTCCATTCAAATCACATTTGCACTCCACAATATACACGTCGTACATCAAGCCACCCCCTTCAGGGTAAGGTATTGCTTCCTCTCTCTTGTTTTCATTTTTTTTTTTTTTTTTTTTTTTTTGGGAAATTCGTCTTTAAATTCGTTCTTTTTATGAATTGAGGGAGAATGGGCTAGTTCATATAGGGATGGATTTGTTGTGATTGTGTTGTGTGATTTTTGGGATGAATTGGATATCAATTTTATTAATTTAGGACTACTTTCACATAATGTACACCAAGTGTTTGATGAAATGCCACGATAACCTTTTGTGTACAATTAGGTGCTATTTGCATATATATTGATTCACCAACATGGCACCAGATATATTTTAATGGATTCCCACATGATTTGAATTAGAAAACACCCACTTTCACATTGCACCTCATAGGCACATGATTAGGTCACCGCACATCACGGCACCCTCGGTCCCCTATTTTGCATCTTCATTTGAAGCATCAAGCGACATCCAATTGGGTTGAAATTCGAGAATATGCTACATTTCAACGAATACTTTGATATGCCCGGCGATTGTCCGAAAAAATTTTGATAATTCTCAATGATGTCAAGGGCCGAAAGTGCGCACTCAATCATGGTTCCAATTTATGAAAAATTGCATATTTATGCCAAGTTTTTCTCCATTTTTCATATTGGTGAAATACTTGAATGCTTTTAAACATCATACCCTGGCTAATGCACACCATGTTGCTACACATGCATTTAGGAAAGTTTGGGGGATTTGTGCAACGCTTATTTTATTATCTCATTTCTTACCTATTCTTTTCACATCGAACTTAATGAGTGTAATCTTACAAACTTTGCAGGATGCCTCCTAAGAGGACTTTGCACAGGAAAGAAAAAGCAAGCTCTTCCACCGGGACAGCCCATACTAGAGGGCTCGCGGGAGAAGTTCAACGATTCTTAACTGCAACTACCACGGTACGATATGAAAACATCATACGCCATTGGACTTTACATGTTGAAAGACCCGTTAAGCTTGATGACTTCCCAGGTTTTGAGTTGGTTAATTTAATTCAGATCTGTGGGTGGAAAAAGTTGGTAGAGAGACCACATCCACTTTATGAGACTTTATGCTGAGACTTCTTCACCAATTTCAACAGTGACATTGACACGCCAAGCTTCGAGCATTTCCATCAGACTTGGGTGCAGAGAAAATGGATTATGTTCTCTCCTGAGGTCATTCGTCATTGCTACCAGCTTACCATGGAGAATGTGGTTTCTCTCCCAATTGACTTTCACTGGAATGAAGTGGCTGAGGTTTTAATGGGGCGGGAGAATGCATGGCCTCTCGAAACTACCGAGTGGCGTCAGATTGAGTTTACCCCTTCCATGGCCATCCTATGGCTCTTTATGTGCCACAATGTCGAGCCCATATCACACAGGACTACATTTCCAGATCAGACAGCAGGATTCATCTACCACTTGGCTCGAGGCAACAAGATTGATCTCGCTACTCATATATACAATCAACTACACTTATTGGGAACTTGGAGAGATCACCGCTCCACTTTGATATTTCTGAGCCTCATTAGTGGCATATGCCGGGCTGCAGGTGTTGCCCTCCTACCTGAGGAGTTACCTAAAAAACCCAACCCCATGATCAAATGAACAATATTTGACGCTCAGACAAGGGCTCAAGTTAACCACAGGAAAGAGCAAGAAAATGAGGGACGTAGATAGCAAGCAGAATAAGGCCAAATCCCTGCAGATCAGGAACACCCACGAGCTCCAGCACCACAAGCTGACGTAGACAATCAGTTGCTGAGATAGATCTTCTCCACCACTACGGGCATTAGCCAAGACCTTCACAGTTTCTTTCAAGATTTTGGCAACATGAGGATTGAATTGAGAAGTTTATAAAGAGACAATCACCTTGCGTTGAACTACATCAGAGATGCCAGGGATCATGCTACAGTCATGCGACGGGAGGTTGATACCATGAATGGCCGGCTGAACATGTATGTTGGTCGAGTGGAAGGCATCCAAATGAGGGTCAATGAAACTTGGGAGACCATGAGAGCTATCCAGGCCAAGCAGCCACAGCAGTCTACCTTGATGCAGAAACTGAATGAGATGATGCGGTAGCTCATTGGACGACACCCTCCTCCGACAGATGATGGTACAGCAGGACCCAGTTTTTCGTCACCTCATCCATTTTGATTCAAGGGAAATACTATTTACCACATTTTGATTTTCCTTTTTATGTTGTTTGTAAAATTCTGTCTTTAATCTTCTGTTAATTTTACATTGAGGACAATGTAGTAACAAAGTTTGGGAAGGTGACATAATTTTATAATTTTAACTAAATATCTTTGTTCATCAGTGTCTGTATTCCACAGTGCGTGCATGATGAAAAAAAATTATGCATTTTATTCAGTTTTACTTTAATTCTTTTCATGCATGCTTGTGGTGACTTGATAACCTTGCTAGCTATGATGTTATAATTGGACTAGTTTAAACTGCAAAAACTTTGGATATGATGCAACTATGCTAACTGACACTTGTTGATGCAAAACTTGACATTATCTATGCACACTATTCATACTTGACATGTTAGATAAATGACTGAATTGTGAGCATAAAATAGGAAAAGACTGACAATCTCCTATTGAATTAAATCGTAAACGGCCTTAAGACAGTTTGATAATGGTTGAGCTATTGTAAGGGAGCATTGAGATGAGTGGAGGCTCCATGCATGAATTATATTGTGTGATTGTCTAGACCAGTGAGGTGAAGATTAGGTGAAAATCTTAAATTAAGGGTTAGTTTTGGAAACTAAATGTCTAGAACAATAAGGGCATAAAATAAATTTGTGAGAATAATACACTTCTTTTCATGCCTTTATGACTCGAGCAAGTAAGCAAGTAAGGATATTTCAAAATCTGGTGCCCTAAATCAACTGGTTTGGAAGTCACCGGCCTAAAGCTCGCTAAAAGGGTCATATAGAAAGCAAGAGGGAAAGAGGTTAAATGGAAGTCATCTGATCGAGCCTTTATAACTCGAGTGAATAAGCCTGTAAGGGTTTAAAACTTGGTGCCTTAAAGCCAACTAGTTTGGGAGTCACCGGCCTAAAGCTCGTTACATAGGTTATATAGAAAGCAAATGAGAAGGTGAAAATGAAAAAAAAAATGAGAAGCTTAATAATAAAATCAGAAAAATTAGAGAAAAGAGAGACGATAATATGAAGAAAAGCCCTTGGACATTTGGTTAAAAAAACTACACCTTTGAGGTGAGGCAAGTAACTTAGTTTAATCTTATGTGTCAAAGCGATCAAACTTAGGAGAGCCTTCACTTGTTGAAATGTAAACGTGTGATAGTGAGATTAATCCAAACTACGAGAGGGTGAAGACTACATCTATGTAAATTCCTAATTTTAAAACACAACCCTTGGATAATTGAGTGAAAAAAAAAATTTGGAGGGTTGTGTATCTCTCGAGCGAGTAAGGATACAATTGACCACTCGGGATCGGGACTCAAATCCATTATGAACCTAATATGTTGGCATGAACTCACACACACACGTCAAGTATGTATTTAACATGTGAAGGTTGATGTCATTTTTGCACTGATATATCTTCATCAAATCAAACACTTAGTCCAATCCTGGGCCGCAGCAAGGTATTAAGTCATGTTTGTTCAGAGTTTAGTCACTATCTTGTTTGAGGACAAACAATATTTCAAGTTTGGGGGTTTGATAAGTGTGTTTTTGTACACTTATTTAGATCACAAACATGACTTAATTACGAGCAAAATGATTGAATTGTGACCTAATTTTGTTACATTTGTGAATTATAGGGAACACCGATGAACATGGTAAAATACATGAGAAAAGATGCAAAAAATGACTAAAATGACACAAAGTGAAAGTTCAAGGACCAAGGTGCAATTACCCAAAATTTGACCCGATGAACAAATCAAGGAATTGGTTGAACCAAATGCCAATTGATGATGCCTTGGGATGATGGAATGGAAAGAGTGAAGAAAAGAGGCCTAGAAGTGAAAGATTCAAGTAAAGGGACTAAATTGAAATTTTTGGAAATTGAAGTCTATCATGCGATCGTATGGTAGAACTCTTGTGCGGCCACACGAATGGATGCAGGGAATTTAATTGGAAATATGGAATAACCATACGGCCGTACGGATTAAAACCATGCGGTCGCATGGCAATTTGTCCGCTACGAAATTTTCTTTCCTTATACGATTAAAACTCCTTTGGTAACCTAATATTCACAGGATATAAATATCAAAAA
This sequence comes from Olea europaea var. sylvestris, assembly GCF_002742605.1. Classification (NCBI taxonomy): domain Eukaryota; kingdom Viridiplantae; phylum Streptophyta; class Magnoliopsida; order Lamiales; family Oleaceae; genus Olea; species Olea europaea. The sequence continues at coordinate 29,683,277 of NC_036248.1, read as the reverse complement.
CAGTCCAGAAATGACCAGAATGCATTGGGAGGTAGGAAAACACATCTTGAAGAAGATTTGGAGTGCAAGAACGAAAATTGGCTATTGAAATTTCAAGATTTCTTCAAGTTTTTCTAATCCGGTGATGCTTATTGCTCAAAACCTGATATATTTTGCTATTTTAATCATGCTAGGCTAGATTTTTATTATGCTAGGAGATCGATGAACCATGTAATTTGAATTTTAATATCCTAATTTTGCAATTTGATGTTAAGATACATTTTTATCGTTTTGAATGATTTATATACAATTAATGTTTTCGCAATTAAGGGCTTATAATTGTGTGAATTGAAATGATTTATTCTTGCATTCGAGAGAATTGGAATAGATTTGACATATTATAAATCATCATAGGGTCCGATAGTGGATAAAAATATACCGCTATGCCCTGCGTGAATCTTTAAGTGTTCATAAAATCACATGCATTTTTACATATGCTCTTGTCATAGAAATATAGGCCGATGGTGTATAGAAATAGGTTTGATACATCTCGAGAAGGAGTATTGGATAGACTTAAGAACATTGATTCATCACAATTGAAGTGTGTTGTCATGTTGTGAAACTAGGGTTTAAAGTGATAATTGCATGGGAAATCGTGATCCTGGTGTGTTTAAATTCTATTGATTGTAACAACGTGAGTTCTCAACTTTTAGTTTATTCTAGAATGTTAAAATTTTGTTTTGAGTTTTAATTTCAATTTACTCATTAAATTTGCATTATTAGGGTTTCTTTTTGAAATTAGAGTTTTAATTAGGTCCACATCTATTTTGACAATCCAATTTCGGTTAAGGCTACGTTAGATAAAATTTGAACTAATCAATCTCTGTGGGATGATATTCGGACTCATTGAATCTACTTTATTACTTGTTAACGAACCTTGCACTTGAGGTGGTTTAAAATCGAGAGAAAATATTTCGTGAGACTCCTATTCGCTGCAAGTGGGTATTCAAAACCAAACTTCATGCTGATGGTTCCATTGAAAGGTATAAGGCTCGTTTAGTGGCCAAGGGGTACAATCAGGTTGAGGGCCTTGATTATCATGAGATTTTTACACCTGTAGCTAAACTTGTTACTGTCCATTGTGTATTGGCTATTGCAGCTGCTCATCATTGGCACCTTCATGAACTTGATGTCAATAATGCCTTTCTTCATGGTGATTTAGTAGAAGAGGTTTACATGACGCTTCCTCTCGATTATGGTCGAAAGGGGGAGACTCGTGTTTGTCGTCCCCTTAAATCTCTTTATGGCCATAAGCAGGCTTCCTGCAGTTGGTATTCAAAATTGTCTTCTGTGTTATTATCTGATGGCTTTACTCAATCTGCGGCAGATCACTCACTATTTACTCGGACTGTTGGTTCTTCTTTTACTATGGTTTTGGTTTGTGTTGATGACATGTTAATTGCAGGAAATGGTCTTTCAGCCATTACTACACTCAAATCTTTTCTTGACTAGAGTTTTAAAATCAAAGACTTAGGCAACATAAAGTATTTTCTAGGTCTTGAGGTTGCATGATCGCCGTATGGAATCTTTGTTAATCAGACGAAATATGCCTTGGATATTCTTGTCCACTCTGGCTATTTGGGTTCTCGGCTTGCTACTTTTCCCATGGATTAGAATTTGAAACTTACTCTGAATGCAGGCACTTTGCTTCCTGGTCCTAGTCCATACTGATGACTAGTGGGTCACCTTCTTTACCTTACTATTACTCGTCCAGACATCTCATTCTGTGTCAATATGCTAAGCCAATTCATGCAGAGTCCTCGGGATTCACACTATCAAGCCGCCATTCATGTTCTCCGGTACCTGAAGGGATCTCCAGGTCATGGATTATTTTATTCTACACAGTGTGATCTTCAGCTTTTGGCATACTCGAATTCTGATTGGGCTAGTTGCCCCATTACTCATCGCTCCACTTCTAGGTTCTTTATTACAATTGGAAAGAGCCCCATCTCTTGGCAGACGAAGAAACAGACAGTTGTTTCTCGTTCCTCTGCCGAAGCTGAGTACCGTGCATTGGCCATGACCACTTGTGAACTTGTTTGGCTTAAGTCCCTTCTGCGTGATCTCGCTGTCTTTGACTCAAAGCCTATTCCACTTTTTTGTGATAATGATGCTGCCCTTCACATCACTCGCAATCCGGTTTTTCATGAACGTACCAAACACATTGAAATTGATTGCCATTTGGTGGGTGAGAAATATCTTTCTAGATTGATCCTCCCTACACAGGTCTCTAGCAAACTCAATTTGGCTAATATTTTCACCAAAGCTCTCGGGAAGGATCTTTTTCAGCATTTCACTGACAAGTTGGGCATTATGGATCTTCATGCTTCAACTTGAGGGGGAGTATTAAGAGTCATACCATATTGAGAAATATTGTTTTCCTTATCACTCAATTGTACTTATTCTAATGATTTCCATTCCTAAATTAGCCTAGGTTATTTCACGTGTACTATAAAATGCTTGTATACATTCATTCAAGAATAATGAAATTTTCCTTCATTCATGTGGAAACCTAACATTTTGTTTGTTTTTGTCACTTAATGATCATTATAACCTGATCAGCCAAACTATTCTACTACTTCCATAGCATTTTTGAAATGTAATACAATCACCAAAAGAGTTGTGTGCAACTGTATATAAACGATTTAGTATTCCCAGGGGCTATTATTTTCTATTTTAGTTTTTGGTACAAGAGAGATGAGAAAACAAAAATTGAAAAAATAAGTTATAACCTACTAAAGTCTGTTGTTCCTGGAGTATAAGCTTCTCCTTTGAAATAATCCGATAGAATTACCTTACGTAATTTTGAATAGCGTAAAATATGATCAACAGGATCAGAAAAGTTAATTCGAGCCCACCGACTTCACGATATTTTCTTAAAACAAATTTGCTACCTTCAACGGTGCTAAAGGCGTTCAGCAATAGTTTCTCAGGATAAAACGAATTTTGTCTCCTAAAGATGCAGCACGGCTATCTGTAGGAGTTCTTATGAACGCAACGAAGTGTTTTAACTTCGAAAATAATATCAGAATAACAGAGAGAGAGGGAGGATGAGATTCAATGCAGAGAATATTTGCAATGAAAATGGTGTAATTTTTTCTGACAGTGGGGCAGGCTATTTATAGACTTGTTAGTGGCCATTCGAACATCCTCCAAAACAGTTCTCACTGTTCAGGCAGCCTTCAAAACTCGAACAAACATGTTTGTTCAATACCACGTCAATTTAGTCGATTAACAGTCGACTGTTTGGTCGGTTAATAGACGATTATTTAACAGACCATCCACAACAAGAAAAATTACTTGGAAATAAGCCAAAATTCAAATAAATTTTGTCCAAAAAAATTAATATAGCACAAGGACCCACCCGCACCCAAACCGAACTCGGGCAGTGTCAAGCAGGATGGATGGCGACGATGGCGCGCGTGTGAATTTATGACCGAACCTGATAAAATATAGGTCTCCCCCTTTCCAAAGATTATATGTTTCTCTTTTGAAATAATCCGACAGAATTACCTTACATAACTTTGAATAGCATTAAATATGATCAACAGGATCAGAAAAGTTAATTCGAGCCCATCGACTTCACGATATTTCCTTAAAACGAATTTGCTACCTTCAATGGTGTTAAAGGCTTTCAGCAATCATTTCTCAGGATAGAACAAATTTCATCTCCTACGGAAGCAGCACAGCTATCTGCAGGAGTTCTTACGAACGTAAGGAAGTGTTTTAACTTCGAAAATAATATCAGAGAGAGAAGGAGGGTGAGATTCAATACAGAGAATATTTGCAATAAAAATGATGTAATTTTTTCTGGCAGTGGGGCAGGCTATTTATAGTCGGTTAGTGGCCATTCAAACATCCTCCAGAATAGTCATCACTGTTCAAGCAGCCTTCAAAACTCGAACAAACATGTTTATTCGATACTACGTCGATTTAGTCGGTTAATAGTCGATTGTTTGGTTGGTTAACAGGCGATTATTTAACAGACCATCCAAACTAAGAAAAATTAACTGGAAATAAGCCAAAATTCAAATAAATTTTGTCCAAAAAAATTAATATTTAACAGACCATCCAGAGCGCAAGGACCCACCTGTACCCGAACCGGACGAACGACGGCAACTGCAGCGAGCGTGTGAATTTATGACCGAACCCGATAGGATATAGGTCTCCTCCCTTAAAAAGATTATTGGTACCCCTTGAGGCCTAAACCTAATTCCCAAACTTCCACCATATAAACAACATCAAAATTTCCTAACTTTCCTATGTGGGATAAGTGTTTGGTAAATCAAATTCTTCCATGATTTGTAGTTTCAAGTGGGTTATTTTGACATTCAATATTTCATTCAATTCTAAATGATTTTCGACAAATAAATATATCACGTTAATCATCTCGTGGAGTAGAACGTGAATACGCTAGGTCCCAAATTAATTAAAATGTGGGTCCCACTGAAATTTGGGCTCAAAGTTAACCCATTTCACTAACCATTTTCCAACAATCCCTCACATTAAATACATCAATGTTTAATAGTTTATTTTCCTTCATATGAGACTTACAATTGTATTTTTATGTACTTAATGAGACAATACAGTAACTGTCTACCCACATACATACAGGTATATTCCATCTCGTCGTAGTTACATTTTACTAATGTGGTAAATTGTATGTATGTATATATATGTCTGTGTACCCACACACAAATAAACATATTCAGCTGGAAATTAGCATAGTTCCTATTGCATTCAGGTTCTATGTTTTTCATTATTTTTCAAAAAATAAAAAATAAAATGTATGGCTTTGTGCTAGAAGCTAAGTATAAGCCAAGTTGTGTTTACATTTCTGATCAGCTCGGCATTTCCTCCTCAGTGCTCCATTTGCATGGCACAGGTAATGGATAACAGCACAGAAGCAATAGCCAAGCTTTGATGTTGTCATCTCTTTCATTTATGTATGTTTATTTAACTTGTTTTGATTAAGTTGTTGCAATTATACTTTGAATTTTACTTAATTATACATTTGTTTGTTCTATACATAAATACTAATGTACTACAATTGTTTAGAATTCAATTATATGGGAATTATGGTGCGCTCGCCTAACAAAAAGCTTAAAGTCAATAGTCACAAAGAAAGAACTATTACTGGGTTGAATGCCTAAGTAATTTGTACTGCTTCTTTGCTAAAGTATAAGTGCACATGTTTATACACATATGATTAATAGAAGACTCAAGAATGTTTGTATGTTTTTTATATTTGTAAGGCGATAAGAATTTCTTAAGAAAACTTTTAATTTCTTTTACTTATTGAGAAATGCATAGAAATATTGTCTCCATAAATACAGAAAACACACAAAATATACAGAGAAAAAAAAATCATAATATAAGATGCAACATTAACAAAGTGGACAAATTTAAGGCTCCTTTTGTTCACTTATTTAACTAATAACAAAATCCTAATAATAAATAGTTAAGGAAAGAGTAGTTGTGCAAACTTAAAAATTTCAATGTTACTAATGTGATATTAGAATAATTAGTTATTAATTGCATTAGTAGTTGTACTTTGTTTCAATGTTTAGTTTGTTTTAGGAACTTATTTGTCATTATAACTTGATTAGACTAACGATTCTACTTCTTCTATAGCATATTTGAAATGTAATACAATAGCCAAGCAACAGTTCATAGTCCATTTGTTACAAGAGAAATGAGAAAAAACTGAAATAAGTTATATATTACCGAAGTCAAGATCATGTACTGCCCCAAAATATCGATTTTTGCTAGTTTATTTCCTTTCATATGAGACTTGTATTGTTCATGTAATTGACGAGACAACTCTACACTATACCCACAGACAGGTGTATTCCATTTCTTCATAGTTACATTTTACTAATGTGGCAAACTGAATGTACTTGGCTACGTACACGTGCACATAAACATTCTGCTGGGAAATTAGCATTGCTCCTATTGCATTCAGGTTCTATGTTTTTTATTATTCTTCCAAAAAAAAAGGTGTGGCTTTGTGCTGTTAGCTGAGAATAAGTCAGGCTGCTTTTACATTTCAGATCAGCTCGTCATTTCCTCCCCAGTGCTTCATTTGCTTGGAGAAGGTGATGGATAAAGCAATAGCCAAGCTTCATTGTTTTCATCTATTTCATTTAGGTATGTTTTTTTTAAACTGTTTTTTGATTAAATTGCTGTAATTACACTCTGAATTCTACTTAAATTGAGTTATTCTAGGGTGACGTCCGGGGGCGCCTCTCCAATAGGGGGCGCCACACGACCCTTTGGACGTCGAGGGGTTGTCATAGTGGTTTTCCCCGCTTAAATTATACATTTGTTCCTATTTTACTTAAATACTAACATTCTGCATTTGTTTTGCATTCAATTGTATGGGAATCTTAGAGAGCTCGCCTAACAAGAATCTTAAAGTCAGTAGTAGTAACGAAAGAATAATTACTGGAAGCGTGATAAGGTTAGGGTTGAATGCCTTAGTAACTTGTACAACTTCTTTGCTGAAGTGCACGTGACATGATCCGTCCTGAATTACCTTAGTGGACTCGAAAAGTGATGTGCGCCAATAATAGATGCTGACTAGATATCAAATCTATCATCAAGGCTAACTATAAGTTAATTCAAAATATACGACAAAATCAAATGCTTATGTAAAATATAATGCAATAGGCCCAAAATTTTTACTTTGTGCTTCATCAATATGAGTTATAACATTCAACATGTCATATGACTCTCATTCCGAAATCATTAGAGTCTTCCAACTAAAAAGAATCAATTGCTACCTGTAGGAAAATTCGTGGAAAAATATATGAGTTGATAGTTCAGTGAGTAGAAAAGTTCGAAAATAATTATACTTTTTCAACTTTACATTTCTATCGAAAATCGAGTTCAAATCATTTAATAATTCAAAAGATAACATCATGTAATTATAACCAAAAGTGAGATATTTACATAAGGTCGTAAAATATTATCAAATCATGATATAAACATCAACTAATAACCACGCTATAATCTCATCACATCAAACATACTGAAAGATCCACCAAAAAATACCCTCTGACTGAAATATGTAATCCGCCCTCGGGCTAAGAACTTTCTTCACGAGCCTTTGGCTATCTCCATAAATGAAAGCTGGTCTCCAAAACCTCTCATAATCAATTCTAGAACACGGTCAAGGCCTCTCAGTGAACTATATGTACACGGTCGAGACCCCTTCATCCCTGATTCAAAATCCCTCAGTGTAATATAGAACACGGTCAAGGTCCCTCAGTAAACTAGAAGAAATATATAAACGCGGTTCTGGTCAATCTCAAAATCATATCTCATATTTCAATTCACAATGTATCGTATACAATCTTTGAAATTCCATATGTATCATAATAAAAGATATTTCCATAATAACCATATAATTTAAACACATAATTGCATATAATTGCACATACTTTAGCAATATACTTAATTTATAAATACTTTAAAAATATTTATATTTTTCCATTCATAGAACTATGTTCACCAAAATCAACTCGGTTGATAAGATATCTCAATATTCGTATCGCCGCCTGAAATATTATATAATTTTTTAAATTAACAATTAACCATTTTAAGTAATCTCAATAATTAAATATGTGATACACAAACTTAATCATTTCATATTTAAGCGATTTCTAAAGTCTCTTTAATCACTAAAACTAATTTTTCTTTCATTTTACTCAATTTCATAACTTATTATACTTAACTCCTTCAATAAAATTTAATTTAATCTAACAATCTAACAACTATAAAATTAAACATAACTTGACAATAGTAACTTTTTACTAACCTCAAGCCTAATAGTATAGACCATTTATTTTCTAACAACTTGGCAAAAAAATTTCTATATTTTTTTTCTTCCTCTTCTCATTTTTTTTTTCTTTTTGCCTTCCTCTTTTCTTTTCGTCTTTTTCTCTCTGCATCGATTCCTCCGTGTCTGTTTGTGTGTTTTTTGAAATGGTTTTGGCCCCAAATTGATTGATATATAACAATCAATCCACCACCTACTTATTTTTATCATTATTTTATTTTTTTGCCCTTTTGGCTTGACGTGTTTGACCTTTTTTTTTTTTTTAGTTTTTTACTTGTTTTAAATTATGACATTACAGCACACACATGTGCACATGTATATATATGATTAATAAGAGACTCAAGAATGTTTAAAATGTTTTTTCAGTGGGTTGTGTTACATGTACATAGTTATTTATATAATGGTTTAACAACCCATGATATGACGCGATTTAATTAAATCAAAATCTTGTCAATCAAATAGCTTCCCCACTTATATTTTGACACCTTATCATTATGTAAAACATTTTGTAAATAGTCATGTACAAGAAGCATTTTCCTTTCCAAATTTCTTAGGAAAACTTATAGTTTCTTTCACTCATTGAAAAGTGCATAGCAATACTACATTAACAAAATGGACATGACAGCTTTATTAAATTGTATGAAATCTTTGTAGAAGCACGCCACCCGCCTACACGTACACTTACAATATATTAATGGAAGATGAAGGAATGCTTGATGTTTAACCTATTCGAAAGGATATAGTCATCTTCATGAGTGCTATCACCATCATTGTTGTTTTGCTCGAAACTCTTGAAAGTCTCCATTGGACATTTTGTGCTGAATAAAACCCTTGTCCAAACATCATACATATATAGATAAAAAAAAAAAAAAAAAAAAAAAAAAAAAAAATAGCAAGAGAGAATATTCCAATACAATTTAGTCTGGATGCAGACAAAATTTGTATTTTTCTTGCAAAACTTTGGATAGGGGAAGAGAGGAATAATGGTTACTGTGGGCATGAGTTGTACACAATATTAGATTGATTCTATAGTTATTCCTAAAAATCTGGTTAATTAACCCGTCTTGTATATAAATATAGAAATGATTTGTTTTCCTAATTTTAGGATGTAATTGTATCTATATATTGCCTATGTGATAGCGAAGAATACATTGAAAAATTATTCTGTAGAAACTCTATTTTGTGACATGGTATCAGAGCAGGCTATATTCCAAAGATGTCTGCAATAAACAATTGTATACGTTTTTTTTTCTTTTTTTTTTCCCTCGAAGTTCATCACCCTCGTAAAGCCGCTGTGAGTTTGATGGCTACCACTACAGGCACATCAACCGAACTTACTCCAGCATCAACACAACAGATTATCATACACCAAGACAATTTAACTTTTCCGAGCAGAATCATCCTCGATGAGACCAATTACCCATTGTGGTCTCAACTCATGGAGATGTTTATTGGCGCTCGAAACAAATTTGGATATCTCACCGGAGAAACAAAAAAACCAAAACCTGGAGATCCCAATCTTGGAGCATGGATTACTAAAAATCACAAAGTGAAAAGCTAGCTTATTGACTCTATGAGTCTGTTGCTAATGCAGAGATTTGTTCGCCTCTTCACCGCTAAGGAGATATGGGAGGCTGTATCAAAAACGTTTTATGATGGATCAGATGAATCCTGTATTTTTTGAGTTGAACTAGAGATCTTTTTCTACCAAGCAAAATGGTTGACCATTAGTAACATACTATAATGAACTTGTTGCTATTTTCCAGGAAATTGATCGTAGAACTACTGTCCAGGAAGGAATAGTTGAAGGGATAATTCAGTTACACTCCACAATGGCTAGGCTTCGAGTTCATATTTTTCTAAGTGGACTTAACTCTGAATTTGATCACGTTCGTGGAGAAATCCTGCGAAAAGACCCAAAACTTGATTTGGAAAGCTCATATGCATATGTCAGGAAAAAATATCAATAAAGACAGACCGTGGGGAGCTATTGTCCAATTTCTGAGAACTCTACTATGCTGGCCAATCAAACTCAACGAGTTTGTCATCTAGACTACCAAACAATCGAAACAATCAATCGCCTCGAAACACTAACAACCGAGTATGCACTCACTGTGGGGAAAAAGGTCATTCGCAACAGCGTTGCTACAAGATTATTGGCTATTCAGAGTGGTGGGACTTCTTAAAGAAACCTCGTAAAAAGGTTACTGGGAAAGCTATGATGACATCCACAGAAGAAAATCAGTTGCCAGCAATGGCAAATATTGCCCATTCAGGTATTATTGGTAAAACATCTGCATTCTCTACAACTTCTAAGAATAGAACTTGGATTATTGATACAGGTGCATCCGATCACATGATGAGGGATTCCAGTCAATTAAAATCTATTCTACTTCCTAATCAGTTATTTCCACCGCCAATGGTAGTACCTCCCCAATTACTGGGGAAGGATATGTTATCTTATCTAATACCCTTACATTAGATACTATCCTTTTTGTTCCATCTCTTGAATACAATCTTCTGTCTGTTAGCCAAATTACTTCAACTCTTGCTTGTACTGTAACTTTTTGGCCCTCATTTTGTGTCTTTCAGGACATTCTAACATCAAGATTCTTGGTTATGGTGTTAGACGGGGCAAACTCTACTACTTGGAGTTGACAGAGAATGGGGGATCAAAAATCAGTCAGACAAATCAAGCTAGCAGTGAAGACAGGACTCGAGCAACTATATGGTTATGGCACCATAGATTAGGACATCTTTCATTTAGTTATCTTAAGAAATTACAACCGCAACTTTTTTCAGTTTTGAATGATTTGGATTTTTATTGTGACACTTGTGAACTAGCTAAGAGCCATCGTATTTCATATTTACCGAGTTTCAATAAAAGTTAAGAACCTTTTGAGGTTATTCACTCTGATGTTTGGGGTCCTACAAAGATTCCCTCCATTTCTAAAGCCCGTTACTTTGTGACATTTATTGATGAATGCACTAGAATGACTTGGGTATCCTTGCTTATAAACAGAAGTGATGTGTGTCTAGCATTTCAAAAATTTCACCAAATGGTACACACTCAATACCAAAAGCAAATTCGTGTTTTGCAATTTGACAATGGTACTGAGTTTGTAAATGCCTCTCTGGGTAATTTTCTGAGCAACCATGGAATTCGTCATCAGACCTCATGCACATATACCCCACAACAAAATGGATTGGCAGAAAGGAAGAATAGACAACTTTTGGAAGTAGTGTGTGCCTCCCTCTTTGGCATGAACATGCCTCGATTTTACTGGGTTGAGGCTGTGAAATCTACTGCCTACCTCATCAATCAAACACCTTCTCGAGTAATAGACTTTCAAACTCTTTAGCAAAAACTGGAATCTTTACTTTCAATTCTCCATCTTCCGAACCTTGAACCTAGAGTTTTTGGATGTACCGTATACGTTCACATCCTAAAAATCTTGCAAAATAAACTTGATCCATGTGCAAAACAATGTGTCTTTGTTGGTTATTCTGAATTCCAAAAAGGATATAGGTGCTATGACCCACAAACCCAGAAGCTCCATGTGACCTTAGATGTTTCATTCCATGAATTAGAGCCTTATTACTCACAGGGAGTCTCTAGAAATTCTCTTCAGGAGGAGAGTTCAAGTGAAGAGAATGTTCAACAAGAGAATGGTGAAGGTGATAAGTTTATCGAGTTAGAAGAGATAAATGAACATTTCGAACAACAAGGTTGTAATGATTTGCAACAGAACTGTTATCACAACCATGAGGTTGAGAGTGAATCATTAATTTCTCCTGAGGAAGCTTTGCCTTTTCCAGAGACAATCGAATCAACATCAAGACCCTCAGAGTTGTCCCCTCCTACACCATCAACTGAAGAATTAACCAGGAATGTTCCCCCTCAGGTAAATACTAATCATGTGTTTGGTGAGTCTAATGAAACACATATTCCTACAGAAAACATAGCCCCTAGATATCCACAAAGATTGAATAGGGGAGTTCCAAAAAAAAAACGATATGAACCTGATTTTGAAGCCAAGACCAAATACTCAATTAACAACTATGTGTCCTCATATAAATTGGCTGAATCGTATGCATTTACTGTTAATCAACTATCCATGGTTTCTATTCCTAGTAATGTACAGGATGCATTAGCTGAACCAAAATGGAGAAAGGCGATGAACGAATAGATGGAGGCTTTACAAAAGAATGCTACTTGGGAACTTTTTCCACTGCCTAAAGGAATGAAGACAATTGGATGTAGATGGGTGTTCACGGTGAAACTTAAACCGGATGGAAGTATTGATAGATATAAAGCCCAGCTAGTTGCGAAGGGATATACGCAAAGGTATGGGGTAGACTATCAGGATACTTTTGCACCAGTAGCGAAAATCAATACAGTTCGCATTCTCATATCTATAGCAACAAATCGAGATTGGCCTCTACAACAATTTGACGTTAAAAATGCTTTCCTTAATGGAGAGTTGGAAGAAGAGGTCTACATAGAACTACCACCTAGAGTTAAAAGTAGTTTTTTATGTAAAGGTAAAGTCTATAAATTGAAGAAGTCATTGTACGGATTGAAACAATCACCTAGAGTATGGTTTGGGAGATTCTCAACTACAATGAGGGAGTTTGGCTATAAGCAAAGTAACTCAAATAATACTTTTTTTATAAAACACAAAGAAGGAAAAGTAACAGCTTTAATTGTGTACGTTGACGATATGGTTTTGACAAGATATGACCCATGCGAAATGAAAACTTTACAAGAGTATTTAGCCACTAAATTTGAAATGAAGGATCTTGGGCAACTTAAATATTTTTTGGGAATTGAGGTTGCAAGATCAAAACACGGATTCTTTCTTTAACAAGAAAAATATGTTTTGGATCTTCTAACCAAAACTGGGTAATGCTACCGGTACATCGGGGGGTACCGAAGCGTGTACCTAATGGACACGCGGCGACCCCCCATTGGAGGAAGCGCATGTGGGACAGGCGCTTCCTCCAACCGGGGGTCGCCGCGTGTCCATTAGGTACACGCTTTGGTACCCCCGGATGTACCACAAGAATAATTCAAACTGGAATGCTTGATTGTAAACTAGCAGAGATGCCCATAGAAATGAATCATAAGCTCGGAATTTACCCGGATCAAACCCCAGCAGACAAGCGTTGTTATCAATGATTAGTTGGAAGATTAATCTACTTATCACACACAAGGCCAGATATAGCATATGCAGTGAACGTTGTGAGCCAATTCATGCATACACCGAGTAAAGAACATATGGAAGCGATCTATCGGATCTTAAGATACTTAAAGAGTGCTCCAAGAAAAGGTTTGTTGTTTTGAAAAATAGTATCTCTAACATTGAAGGATTCACAGATTCTGATTGGGCAGGTGATCAATGGAAGGTAATCATGTCACTTGGAAAAGCAAGAAGCAGAAGGTAGTAGCAAGATCAAGTGCTAAAGCTGAATTTCGAGGTATGGCTCATGGAGTATGCAAATTGTTATGGATAAGGAATATACTAAGGGACTTAGGGATTGAATATGCTAAACCTATAAATCTCCAATGTGAAAATAAGGCAGCCATTGAAATTGCACAAAATCATGTTCAACATGATCGCACTAAACATACTGAGGTTGATCGTCATTTCATCAAGGAGAACCTCGATGGAAAGATTATACAATTCCCATTTAGTCAATCCGAGAGTCAGCTAGCCGATATGCTCACAAAGGCAGTGTAAGGGAAGGCGTTTCATAGTATAATTGACAAGTTGTGCATGATAGACATCTATGCACCAACTTAAGAGGGAGTGTGGGCCTGAGCTGTACACAATATTAGATTGATTTTATAGTTATTCCTAGAAATCTGGTTAATTAACCAGTCTTGTATATAAATATAGAAACGATTTGTTTTCATAATTTCAGGACCTAATTTTAGGATGTAATTGTATCTATATATTGCCTCTGTGATAGAGAAGAATACATTAAAAAAATTATTCTGCAAAAACTCTATTCTGTGAAAGTTACTGTACAAAATGAATCAAGAAAGAGAAGCCCATAATTTGTATGTGTTCTACCTTGTGGGGCGATGACATGATACGGTTTTTATCAAGAAAATTAGGCATAGAAACTGATGAGCCCAAAGAAAAACAGAACTCAATACAAGAAATGTAAGAAGATGTGAACTCAACAGTGAAAATAATACAAGTCTAAAGGTAGCCATCATTTTCTTCAAAGATCTTAATACTAATATGTTATTATTTGTGCGGGTGCGTGCATACTATATAACTGGGAGAACACAATTCTGCATTTAGTTTTACAGGAATCATGGAACGCTTGCCTTAAAAAATCTTGTACATTGCACATCAGTTGCACGCAGTGACCTAAATTCGTCAGTGATTTTATATTCACATATTTTCGTAAGTTGAGCACAACTATTTTAACTCATCATATGATGACACATTTTGAAATTTGAAAGGAAGACAAGGGAACCTCATTTCGAGCTCGACTATTTTAACTCTTCATATGATGACATGTTTTTGAAATTTGAAAAGGAGACAAACGAACTCGTGCTAATTGTGAGTATTTTCTTATTTTCCTAGTTTGTCTTATTTTAATATTTATTTATCTTAAAGGTTGATTTGTGCCAATATGCTGTCAAAATCATTCTCCATACATGGCACAGTTCTTGCCCCAAAAAAAAAGGGCTAAACGATTCCATAGTTGAGTTCTTGATTCCATAGTAGAGATAAGAACTCAACAGCCCTTTGATTTATAATACAAACAATTAAGTTTTAACGACTAAACATATGCACGCGAAAAAACCGATAGATATTGATCTTTTTAGAAATTAAATAGTACATCAAAAATACTACTAATAGTTGCTTCATTTTACTGGGAGAATCAATGATCATCTAGTTATCAAGAAATACAATGAATTCAACCAAGAATACCATCATACCCGAGGGTAAGATGTAGTAATTAATGCGGTGCTTGAACTAACAGTTGCAACTAGATTTAGCCAAGGACAGCTGTCTCATGTTCCTTAAAACGTGATGCATTCAGATTTTAACTAAATGTGATATGTTAAGCTATCGAATAGTCGAGGACAAAATAGCTAGTTTGTTGAATACAATTTCAATATCGTGAGAGACATTTTTGGTATCTTGTTGTTACTCTTCAATTTGCAATTTCAAATATCATAAAATCCAAGTGCAAACTTCAAAAAATTTCAATAAGTGTCACATTAGAATAATTCGTGTTCTCTAAATGCATTAGTTGTTAATTCGTATTCACTAATTGCATTAGTTGTTCTTTGGATCGATTTACATTTAGTTTCTAGCACTTGATGATCATTGAAACTTAATTAGCCAATGTATTCCACGGTTCTCTATAGATTTTTTAAACTGTAAAAACAATTTTAATTGAAAGTGCTAAAATTTATTTCAAATAGTTAAAAAGGAAAACTGGAATTATAAATGATCATTCAAGGATCATGTAGGCCACCATCATCCCCAAGCGTAAAATTTGTGCTTGAACTAACACTTGCAACTGGATCTAGCCTGAGACAGTTGCACTTATTCCATGTACATGTGACACAACAAGATAATTTAACCCTCCCTCTGCAACAAGAATATGAACCAAACAAATTTATGCATAAGAGGTTTGTCTGAACATATAGCTAAGTGGGACATTTTTTAGCTAGTTTGGGACAAAGAAGCACGGATACTTTTATTATTACCTGTATTCAATACATATTAAAAGTTGGATACTCTTCGATATGTACCGGATACGTATTTTTAAATTTTTTTAAATTTTCTATAAGTATCGAACAAAAAAAAAATTTAATTATTTTTTATTGATACTCGATATGTATCAATTATGTTAGAACACGTGAAAAAGAGTTTTATTGATTTTAAACTATTTTAAAACTCATTATTATTGGTTATAGATTGACAAAAAAAAAAAAAAAAAAAAACCCCAAAAAAAAGATTTTTTTTTTATAAATATATACAATGAACTTCTAAAAAATTTAAATTTGGCTGAGATACTCAAATAAATAGAGTAATAGAAAGTATTTG